>NW_017307796.1:269672-386181 GCF_000935625.1 Nanorana parkeri
ATATACTAGTCAATTAGGTTTGATACCAGTGGCCTTGGAACTTTTATTAGCAAACTATTAGACATATAAGTTCGGTAGTAACCGTAAATGTTGCTTAGTCATAAGACCAACGCAGTACCAAATATATCAAATAGTAAATACAAAGTTCCATGAGTCAGGCTTGTCAGCAAACAAGCTTGGCACCTCCGAGCCCAGCAGCCATCTCAATGCAGTTTGAAAATCTAGATTGAAAATATCAGGAAGGTGGATGTTATCCAGCCTATACAAGCCTGGTGTACTTCCTTAAAAACCAGTATGTTTGTAGGAAAACCCCTAATCAAAATGCATACTTTTTTGAGTAGCCCAAGTAATTAATTTACAATCATTTTCAAGCTTTTTTAAATGAAGGAATAACAACCAGGCCAGTCCAGGAACTGTTTCGTAGTACAAGAAGAAGATAATTTAAAGCAACGGACAATGATCTTATTTCAGCTTATAGAAAAGATCTAAAGTCTTCATATGACCAACATCATTTCCACCCAAATGAACAATAAAAAGATCCGGGGCAGGAAACACTTTTCTTAAATAAGAAAGAAAAGTCATCCCTTTGCATACTAGGAATACTCCACCAAACAGCATGACAGAAATACGGAATCATTGACAAACTCTCAGAATGTATATCTGTAAAAAAATAAGTCAAGGCAACTGGACTTGCTGTATTTTTCTTGAAGATGTTTCACTGGTCATCCAACCAGCTTTCTCAATTCAGAATGATTTTTACAAAAACTTCTCTGGGAATAAATATGGTGAATGGTGTTAAAACAGCATTGTATGTGCAAGCTTGGTTTTACATAAATGGCCTCTTTCACATTGTCTGCCACATACGATGCTGTTTTAACATCTCTCTCTGGGCAGGTTAATAACACCTCCTGGACTCCAATTATGCAAATGCATTCAACACCTGGTTGTGACTAACAGATTATGTGCATTGGAGCAACATTCACCATATTTATTCCCAGATAATTTTTTGTACAAGTCATTCTGAATAAAGAAAGCTGGTTGGATGACCAGTGAAACATCTTCAAGAAAAATACAGCAAGTCCAGCTACCTTGACTTATTTTTTTACAGATATACCATGACTGGATGAATGAGAACCTTCACAGACATCTCAGTATGTAGACATTTCATTGCTCTGTTATGGGCCCAGTAAATGAATACAAAAATAAGTTCAAATGTAGAGTTTAAATATATAAGACTCCAACTTTTAAAAAAAAATATTATCCACCAAGCCAAGTTTTGAAGCTTCATTTGCCACCCAAAAGGAAATGAATAGGTTGAAAATTTACGATGACCCATACCCAAAGCAGCAAAACATTTTGACGATAAGGATTGAAAATGAAATCAAATAAGCAGAGAGCCATCATTGTGAATAAAGAAACTATGAATTAGACAGAAACTTTAAAAAGAGCTAACATGTAAAACAGAACACATAGGTGAACCCGAGTAGGCATTTAGCTTGAACCAAGTACCCTAAGCAAGGTGATCACATTTAGATTTCTTAATGAATACCCTAATAGAATTATCCCAGACTAAAACATCATAAATTATCAATACGAGGAAATGGATTTATTAGCAGCAACAATTTCGGAAACTAAGGTCCCTTTTACACTATCCAATCAGGAGGGGATCCTTGCACAGATCCCCTCTTGAGTGGAATGGTTGGATGTTACCGCTGTGACATCCGTGTCCATCCAGGTGTTTCCTCCATCCTGCGATGGAGGAAAAAACAGAAATGACCAGCCCTTGTGTCGGCCTATGGAGAATTGGATGTTTACATCAGATTACCTCCGATCTGGCATGATCAGGTCCGGCCAAACACAACAGTGTTCCTTTTGTTTTTACAGACCTGACCGGAGCTGGGGGCAACCGTATGTAAATGGACACCCGTCCATTTAGATGTAGTCAGGCTGCCCATAGACTTACATTGGGCATCCAATCAGGTCTGCCTGAAAAACTGGCAGGTGGATCTGATCAGACTACCTGTCTGAAAGGGGCCTTAGGTTGGCAAAAAATTCCCCCCAAAAAACAATAAACATGTTCTGAGAAACAAGCAGCTGGATATAGATGACAGACAATTATTTGACTTTAGGGATACACCTATACAGATACTAGTATCAGTTCCAATACCGAGTATTTGGGCGAGTACTCGTAGTCGCCCAAATTCTCCATTCCCTGATACCGGAACTTCTGCCGCAGTGCCGTGAGGGAGCATGGAGTCGGCTTCCTGGTCAATCATGATGTGCCGTCAGGATGCCAGACCACCTAGCAACAAGTGAAGCCGGCTTCCTAGCCAATCAGGAAGCCGGGTGGCATGTCATGACCCACATTCTGGCTCCCTGATTGGCTAGGCTGGTCATGGCATGGTGCCCGTCTTCTTGATTGGCTAGGAAGCTGACTTGACTTGTTGCTAGGCAGTCTGCCTTTCTTGACCAATCAGGAAGCTGGGTGGTGGATCATGACGTTCCACCCGGCTTCCTGATTGGTCAGAAAACCAGGCTGCCTAGCGGCATGTCATGACCCGCCTCCCGGCTTCCTGGATGTCTAGGAAGCCGGTTTCACTTGTTGCTATGCTCCCTTTCAGGAATAGGGTGTCTGACAGTGAGAGCAGAGTGGTATTTACAGCTCTAGCCGTCACTGGCAGCTGGTATAGATCGGAAATATCGATCTATACCAGCTTTTTTTCCCTAAACTTTCAGCAATAAAAACATTTAGCTACATGTTTCTATTCCTGAAACAATGTTGCAGGTTTCTGAACGTTCTTGGAACGATCAGAAAACCTTTAGTGACAGCTGATCCTGAATGCTGCAGGAACAGGGTCACTAAGGTTATTATTGACTGTTCTGAAGTTTGAAGCAGCCTAATAATAACCAACAATTAATTAATTAAATTATCAAGCAGTAATAGTAAAATTAATTCACAATGACTGCTTGACATAATTAAAAAAATAAAATAAAAATGTAAAAAATGTTTAAAACTTTTTAAAAAAATCGTGAAAAGTGTAAAAAAAGTGTAAAAAAATAAATGTAACAAATAAAAATGATATATTTAAATATATTTTTATATTTTTATACTATCATTAATACAAAATGAACCCACTACAATGAAAATCTGCAGCTAGGCTGCAGATTTTTTTTTCCGCCTAAGGGGTTAATTTTTTTATTTAACCCCCTCATGACAGTGATGTTCAAAGTATGTCACTGTCACTAAGTGTGACACTTAGTGACAGTGACATTGTATGCCAGGTGACTACTTTTAGCTTTAGCTTTTAGAGAAAAAAGATTAAAATGTCAGGTTTTAGTTTTAGGCTAAAGTACAGAAGTACAGAAACATTTCTAAAATCCTAGGGATGTGAGGTGTTTCCAAATAAAGGACAAATAAATGAATATATGTAATGCATTTATTTTAGCTGTGCTATTTTTAATTTTTCTAAAAAATACTACAAATCAAAACTGGGGAATAAGTGTTTTCTTTTTTGTTTTTTCCTCGTTTTTATATATTTTATTTGTCCTAAGTGAGGCGTTAGGTACACATATGTGATATAAATATATAGCCCTATCTGTCCTCTAAAAAAACAATATATAATATGTGTGGGAGCACTTTGTAAGAAAGTATATTAGCAAAAATGAACTCAGTCATGAAGGGGTTAGACAATAGTTTTTCTTTCCTCAAAAGTAATGATAAACAGGCATCTATTGTAATGCCAAGAAAGTCCAAACAACAATCGCAACGTGGCCTGTTTCGGTGATGAGGAGAAATCTGAAATTCTCCGCTGGCTCCTTCTCCTAGTGCCCTGTACCCCGATGCCATGTAAGGGGGGAACTGGGACAGCATGATAAAAATATACTTGTGTAACTCAAATTGCCATGGTAATGGCATTCATGCACATTGCTTGAAGTCTTCAGCTACTGTCTTATATAATTTTTTGCACAGGGAAGGAACTTTGCATTGCTTGCTTTAGCACAGCTCTGATGACTTTCTGACAGAATTAAATTTTTATGTTTTGTTTTAGAATTACTGGAAGAGTAAAAATGTCCAGAGAATTACAAAAAAGTTAAAACTAAATCCAGAAGGAACCAGAAATTGCTGTACATTTTGTTACAATGGCATTGCAATATATATATATATATATAACAAATATGCCCAGTGCCCCAGACCAGGATGTACTATAATTTTATTCAAATTCAAATAGATTCATGTACAGAAAGTGTAAATGCTGCCCATAGCAATCATGTTACAAGGTGTTCTGGTTGCTATGAGCAATAGTTGGGCTTTTCTCCCATTGTGATGCAACGGATAAACATTTATGTTCTGTATAGAACTGCATGGAGAGGAATCAAATATGTAGACTGCCCATGCTTCTATGTAGTTGCTAATTGCTCGGCAGTCTTACTGATCCAATGAAGTTCCTTCAGGGTCATCAACCTGAAACATTAATGCGTATCAGAAGTCTTGACTTCAATTTGATGTCCCTCATCTGTAAACTTGTTCTGGGTCAGTGACTCAGTAAGTTATAAAGCCAGAGACAACCAGGCAACTAGTATTTTTATGAGCAGGTCAGAGTATTAGGGTAAAATGTTATGTGTATGTGGTCAAAATTGCTTGTATGAAGCACCTTTGTGATACTTTTATATTAGAAGTTTGCAGTCAGCACCTGGTTATGTATTAGCGAATAATGGAGTTTTTTTTTATCAAATGGTCTCTTCGACCTTGTGACAGAGACCAAATCACTTAATTCACCCCCACAGCTTCCTAACTGTAACATATCTAGTGCTGCATAGTTCTCAGAGATGTTAGGCATTGCGACCTTCATGTTATCATTTCCTGCGGAATTCAAGCTGTGATTGGCCCTACAAGCCACCACCCAGCTCAACAAAAGTCTAAAAATTGGGTCAGGTCAAAGAACAGCTGAACATAAGTTGCATTCTACAAGATGTTGATTTTTTCGCTCTCTTGTGGGCTGTGGGGCCAAACTTCAAGCCATCGATGGGGGCCTCTTATCTATTGCTGTAGTCTCATCTTATCCCTCCCTCAGACATCTGCAGCTATTGCACAGAAAGCTCATTAAGCCACTAATAAGTCTATACAGGATTTTATTTTTTAACATTTCTTCCTTACTTCAGGGGATCTGACACCAACAGCTTAATCATTCACCTTCCTACCTGATCGTTCCTTTTCCTTTCCCTGTCTCTACATTCCCTATCTCTTTTTCCTTCTCACCTGTGTGTGTCATATTACATTCTATGGAGCTTGCAAAAGGTGATGTTTTTTTGTGACAGATGTCTTACTACCAGTCAGAGTCTCTGTGGTATACCCAAAGTTCAATAATCAGTTTTGGGTGGGCTTCCCTTTTAAACTGTTAAAAAAAAGATACAACATAAGTTCAGCCTCAACTATAAAAGACAAAATAAAGACCATACTTTTTCAGAAACCTGCATGTACAATTTATCCAGAGGAAGGAAAATACGCTTTTAAGTATTCGGCCAATAAGTTGAAGAATAGCAGCTTCCATTTATGCCTTTCCACATAGGTATTTCGCTCTTTGACGGAGTCCCCTTAAAATGGATATATGAGTTTACTAAAATAATAATAGTAAATTAAACTTTCATAGAGGTGATTGTAACAGACCTACAGAAATATCATTCTCATGCTTTTGCTATTAGTTAACTTTATGTCTATTGATTGATAGCTATATACAACTATTTCATTTTGTGTATCTTATAGCAGCTGACTAAAATTGCTTTTATTAGTTCAGTATCAGCTATTACTAATTTAGTCCTGCAAGTTACTGTAAAACTAGCATATGGTGCTTGTTAAATGTACATTTATTTGTGTAATTCTGGGAATATTAGTCTCAGGGCTTTATTGGTTCCTGGTAGTGCTGCATGGTACAGTAGCTGTTACTGCTTCAGTCAATAAATTATTGCTTTGCTCTTGCTTGTTGTATATTGTGCTTGACAGTGACAAGTTAAAATAGTTGTACATACAGAAGCTTGGGTTGCATCTTTATCTGGACACTTAGGAGGCTATTCACAAAGGAGCCGAAGATTCCAGCTATAGCTCTGGTTGATCCTTCGGCTCTCTTCGGCCACCTAGCTCTCTTTCGCCCCACAAATGACAGCTATGTGGAGCAAGCCTCACGGCTAGCTCGGCCCAGTTGTAATGACAGATCAACATCCCCAAATTACTTGGGGATGCTGTGCTGTCATTAAACACTAACAACTGGGCGTCACGGCTGGCTCTGCCCAGTTGTTATTCATTGCCCGGGACCTGCTAGAAGACTCTAGCAGGTGCCGGTCAATAGAAAACAGTTGGGTGGAGCTAGCTGTCACTGCTAGCTCCGCCAAATATATATTTTTTCTTTTTTTAAAAATCTTTCTTTTTTTAACTATTTATTCACATTTTGAAAAATTCTCTTTTTTTTCAACCTGTTTTAAAAAAAAACGTTTTCCATTGATTTGCTATTCTGCTCGGTACCACATTTGGATATTCACTCACTGCCGTTCGGCCCATATGGGAATAGGGTCAAACGGCAGCGATCAAAGCTGCCAGAGCTTCGGCTCAGCTGATCCATATGTTGGATTGGCTGAGTCGAAGTCCTTCTCCACTTCGGTTCAGCCGAATATGCAGAGCATGTTCGGCTGACTGAAGTGCATCCGAAGGCAGTCGATGTATGGTTGATTTCAGCCAATGTACAGCTGAATCAGCTGTAGAAGCCAGAAGTGAATAGCCGAACGTTGTTCGGCTCACTTCAATGTTATTCACTTGGCTGCCTTCACCAGCTTTGTGAATAACCCCCTTAAAATCTCTATCAGTTACCCCTTGTTAAAAATACTTAAACCACACCCACATTGTAGGTTTTTTTTCTGAAAGTTTTGCTATGATCAATCATGGTAATTACCAGCAATGTTTTTAAATGAATAATGTTCTGATAGTTTAGTTTAACCACTACATCTCTAGTGCCTTTAAAACCTGTAGTGGACCAGAGGAATTTTTACAGGGCTTGATAAATTAGTCAATATTTAAGATATAATATTTCATACATTGGGCGGGGGTGGGGGGGAAACAAACTAGGCTTTTTTGGCAATATTTTCCTGCAAATTTTTTTTTTTTTATGGAATCTATAGACAGATAGATGTAAAAAACGTATTTTTTTTCTATTTTGGCCAGCATTAGTTTTTTCTTAATAGTTTACTGTAAATAAAACACATATAATTTTATCTATAATGTATCCCCTTTAAAATTACTAAAGTGATATTTCTGGTACAAAGTATGGCAAAGTTATTTGCAAATAAAAAAGACATTTTGCACTGTGGCACTGAAAAAAATGACAGAAACAAACGTCATGAAAACAAAATCTGAATTTTTGTTCATTTTGGATGATAATTACGAATAAAAATTTGTTGCAGAAAAGTGACATTAAATTGACTGTCTACAGAAAAACAAACAACAGCGTGCGGTTCCCTCAACAATTCATAACAGACTCTTTAGGTCTGGTAGGATGTTAAGGGGGACCCTAACATCCTACCTAAAAAGAAATACAGCGTGGGGTCCCCCCTACCATTCCTACCAGACCTTTTAGGTCTGGTAGGAATGGTAGGGGGGACACCCAATGTTCCCCTGGCATTTCACCAGACCCTTTAGGTGTGGTGGGAATTTTAAGGTCGACATCAATGCCAAAAAAGTAAAAAAAAGTCCCCCCTAAAATTCCATACCAGACCATTAATCCAGGCAGCAGTCTGGCAGGGCAGGAAAGGGGGGTGGACAAGCGAGCGGCCCCCCTTCCCTCCACCATACCAGGCCACATGCCCTCGGCATTGGGAGAGTGCTTTTCCTGGGGGACCCCCTGTAAAAGCACCTTGTCCCCATGCTGTTGGGGAGAAGGGCCTCTTCCCCACAACCTTGGCTCGGTGGTTGTGGGGGTTTGCGAACAGGGGGGCTCATCTGCATCTAGGTACCCCCTTTCAACAAATGAATTGTAATGGGTTGCAAGAGTACAGGAGATTTAAGAGTCAGAAGACTCATTATAGCAGAGTTCAATTGACTGTTACTGATTTCTCTTGAGTGTTGGTCTGTACCGGTAAACAGTAGATATCAGTATATTTGAGTATATTTTTCTTCCTAATTGTGAATATATTCTTTGTTCAACTGCACATTCTCTGAGTAGTTTATGCTTACAATAACTGCATGAAACAAAGGGTGGAGTTTGTATTAAAGCAATAATCATTTGCCAAATACAACAACCACATTTTGCACAGGAGCAATATACTAATACATGTTTAAAAAAGACAGATACACAATTAAAACTTTTATTACAAAACAATATGTGCCACCACTGGAAACAACAGTTTTTATATGTAGCACTACTTCATATAACTTAATCTCACAATAAAATAGTGAGTAACAAATAAAACATTTTGGTCTGTTAAATACATCACTGAAACATTGTGGTAATATTCGTTTGATACTTGCAAAAGAAAAACCTGTTGCTCATGACAGAAATTCAGAGCTGTTTTGTGTCTTGTGAGCACATAACCTAATTAGCCCTCCCAGTTATCTTTGGACTATAGAATGATTGTCTCTATAGTGTGAAGAATAGCATAGGAGGTGGTATTGAGTATTTTAGTAGCAGCTGCCAGACATTTAAGGTATTGGAACTCCAAGGTATTATTCTGATATTGATAAAAATATGGACCATGGCATGGACAAACTAAACATCACGGGTGTTTTATTAAAGGGAATCTGTGTGAGAGGGTTCAGATGGAAGTTTCCATTCTCTGACATTTGGCATAGATACCAGTTCTTGAAAGGAATGTAGACACTTGCAGTAAAAGCTCAGTAGCCTTTGGTCCATATACTATATAAGCAGCAACTAGTTTGCTACATCTATATTATTGTACTGTTTCTCGCTTGACAGCGATTGAGTAGGATAGTGTTTTAAATGAACCTGCATTAGCATTATTGAAAACAGAACATTGCATACTTTGTGTGGTGAAATTTAACTACACATGCTTACAAAATATGTAAACAAGACGTTGTCAAAGTACAATAATGATTCAGTCCTAATGCATGTGGCTAGGAGGTCAGTTTAAAGCTCCGTGACTCTATTAGCTCTAATGTTTCTAAGGCATCTGAGGACACATCACCCAGTGCCAGCTTACTTTGACTGCAACTTTCCTAGCTGGAGAAATGGTAGCCAAAGTACAGCTTGTTAAACTGACTGACTCTCTTTTGCTGATCTGTAAAAGAAATAAAGAGATAATTGTGAAAATACTCTGCTGCCCTCTAGAGGTACTCATATGAGCCATCACCAGACCATTTAATGCTAAACCAACTAAAGGACAAAAAACTTTTTTTAATATTTAAATAGAGAGGTGAGGGGATAGAACCAATGTTAGGTTTTCATTGCATCCCTGTTGAGGAGATTCATCCTCTCTAATTGACCTGATTACCAATGTCACCTGAAATGAAAGTGAGTAAATTCTAAATTTCGAGTTGCTACCAGAAATTGTTCCCATGACAACTATCCAAAAGGGGCTCTTCCTCATATTGGGATGATATTTTCTCACATCTTGTTGAGTCAACAGGACAGGGAGTGAAGGGAAATCTCCCTAATGAAACACAGATGGCAAAAATGTACCCTACTCTATCTAAATTGGAAAAAAAACGTTTTGTCTTTGGGATACACTGTTAATTCTATAACACCAAAATCTCCCATGGTGGTGTACAACAGCAGTGTTTAAAGATTGCATCAAGTACCCTATCATGTCATTACAAAACATGAAAACAAAGGAAAATAAATCTTAAGTGTGCATAAGTATTCAACCCCTAAAAGTGAATACTTTGCAGAGTCACTATTTGCTGCAATTATACCGGCAATTCCCTTGGTGTGTGTCTCTATTAGCTTAGCACATATATTCTGCCAATTCATCAAGGCAAAACTTCTACAGCTCCTTTAAGTTAAATGGGTTGAGTTGGTATACAGCAATCTTCAAGTCATGCCACAAATAAATGTATCCCTGCAAAACGCTCTGGTGTAGCTTTAGCAGAATGTGTAAGGTCATTGTCCTGCTTGAAGGCGAATCGGTGGCATACTGAAACATGTTTTCTTCAAGAATTTCCTTTTATTTAGTGCTATCCATTTTTCCTTCAATCCTGAATCCAGTTTTCTAGTTTTCTATTTTCTGCTGATGAAAAGCATCCCCCTAACATGATGCAGCCACTGCCATGCTTCACTGTTGATGGTGGACAGTGTCTTCAGGGTGAAGGGATGTGTGCTCCTCACATAGCATTTCCCTGATGGCCAAAAAGCTCAGTTTTTGTCTCATCTGACCAGAGAACCCTCTTTCATGTGTTTGGGGAATCTGCCACATGCTGTTTGGCGAAGTCTAATGTGAATTCTTATTTTGTTCTTTTAGCAATAGCTTTTTTCTGGCCACAGCTCCATAAAGCCCCACTCTGTGGAATACAGTGCTTAAAGTGGTCCTGTGGACAAATACACCTATCTGCGAGTTTTGAGGGGTGGCCTCCTCTTGTCAGGTGTCTATTGGTGCCAAATTCATTCCATTTTGTTATAATGGATTTAATGGTGCTCTGTGGAAGTTACCTTTTTAGCTGATACAGAGCAGGGACGGCTACAACTGTACTACATGCTGTACACCTTTTTGTATGGCTAAATAGAGAATGAAAAGAGATTAAGCAAAAAGTTTGTAGTGTGGTGCCCCTCTTTTTTGGCGTTATACAGTATATAAGGACAAAGAGAAGCCTGTCAATAGTATTAAAGCAGATTTTTTTTTCACAGTTCCCTCAACATATTTTTATTACCTGTTGATCCTCCTAGTAGATCTGGTATTTTATTGTTATATCAGTGGTGTATAGTGGAGAGTGAATAGGTATATATTAGGTATATAATAGGTATATTATACCTATTATAGGTATACCTAAATATACCTATTATAGGTATATAATAGGTATATAATATATTATATTAGGTACTATATCAGTAGACATTTTTATGAAAAAACAGGTGTACTATTATAGCATCTCATAAACACAATATAACATTAATTTTTTTTTTTTTTGTAAGCCAACAAAAATCAGGCTACAGGGCATTACATTCTGAATGGAAAAGGTGAAGAAGCTAAATCACGATCCTTTATAGACCTTGGTGTGGAATGGGAGTACATCATTGAGGATGATATTGAAACTATACACACAGATGGGCCCTTGCATGATCCTATTGTAGTCTTGGTAAGGAATTTTGCATCTAAAGATATATTACAATGTGCACAAACCCATAACCAGTATTCAGTCATTTGCAACAAACTGCTGCTGTCCATATGCAGGTCCTCAATGAAAGCAGAATTCCAGAATGCCTCTCTGTTCCCTCCTCCCATCCACTCTGTATATTTCTGTTCTGCTTTTATTTTTTATGAAGGTTTCCTCTAAATGGATTTAAAACTGACTTATTGTGGCAGTAACAAGACTTTGATTGGTACCCACACATTACACAGCGGCGCTTTATAATAAGATTTTTTGCAGATACCTGTTGACTATGTTGTGCAGATTCTAAGCACAGACCATTACAGTGTACAGCATTTTATAATAATTCACAGGTGGGAAACTCTGCATAAACTCTTGCTCAGAGCTTTATTTGTATGAAGTTTTGAGGTCCTGAGATCATGTTAAATATCAAGTGTAACCATTGGTAACTTGGGCGCTTTAAAAATTTTCCTCCCACTGGGATCTTCATCTCTTATATGTTTACATGGGCTTGAATGTAAACACGCTAGTGATCATGGGGTGGATCATTTTTTAACACCACCCCTTCCCCATACATCAAAATAATTTTCAGTAATAATCATTAAAATTAAGTGTCATGCACGCCCGAGTTGCAACAGAACTGGCTAGTGGAGGGTGGACAGCAGAATCTATAAATACAATTGCAACTTTATGCAGTGACTGAACCTAGCATATTAGTCCACTCGACCTGCAGGAGTTCAGAGGCGCTATGTCCTGCATAGCTACAGACATCTGAAAATAGGAGTGATGCCTTGAAATGGCGAAGAAGGAAAAATGTGACCACCAAACACTTGGAGATGTGGCCGATAAAATGGGTGTTGCTTTATGGGGTATTGTGTGAATAAAATAACCCCCATCATCGGTGTCAGTAGAAGTAACCCCCCAGCAATAATAATAGGCAGCAATAACAACCCTCCCAGTACTGGTGTAAGTGGTCACAATAACCCCCTTTCATTGGTGGTCAGTGGTTGTAACAGAAAACCTGCAGGATTCAAAATCAATAGCAGGCTGTAATTTTAAACTTCCCACCCAGCATTGGTGGTCACTGGCAGGCTGTAATACTAACCTCTCCCATCCAGCATTGGTGGTTAAGGACTGGCTATAATAATAATGAACCTCTGCGCTGGTAATCAGTGACTGGGTGTAACAATAACCTCCCCCCCAGCATTGGTTGTTATTGCCTGGCTTTAACAATAGCCCCTTCTGCCTTTCCGCAGCATTGATGGTCAGTGGCAAAATGAAACAATGGAATAATGCCCCAGCATTGATGTTCAGTGCTTACTTACCTGAATACCCGCTCATGAGCAGTTATTTCACTAACCACTGGCCAGGACTACACTTCTATTGTTGGCCAGAAATCACTATGCCTGACAGTTCTGGCTTCTTTCACTGCATAGAGCATTCCAGCACGTCACACTACCGCATGTCCCCAAAAACTGTGCCAGGGCACCCTCTAAGTGTTGGTACCCGTTACAACCCCCCCTGCCCCCCCACCTTAGGAAAGCCACTAAAACATGTTGTATGTATTTGGACTCTGAATTCTGTTCATGTCAGGGTACCATGCACAGGCGTCCTCACACCACATGCAGGTACCCACGCAGGATGACCAAATTAATATGACCACACTGGATGAGGTTATGCACAAGGTTTATTTGTTACACAGCAAACAAAACTACAAACCCCCTACAACTCCCACAGGTTTAGCAGTGAAGTAACAAAACCACGGTTGGACCAAACACACCTACAGCCAGGGGGAACAGCAACAAGTAGGGGTAACAGGACTGCAGATAGACAGCAGGCCTCAGGATACAGGAAGAGTGGTCAGGTAACAAGCCGGGTCGTTAACAGGAGGGCAGCATGGTACAAGAACAGGATCCAAGAAGAGTGGTCGGGTAACAAGCCGGGTCGTTAACAGGAGGGCAGCAGCACGGTACAGGAACAGGATCCAAGAAAAGTGGTCAGGTAACAAGCCGGGTCAGTGACAGGTTTGCAGATAGGAAGCAGGGTTCAGGAAGCAGGGTTCAGGAAGCAGGGTTCAGGACATGGGAGTCAGTCAGGTGCAGGCGACGCAATACTGAGCCACCTTCCTGACTGCAGGGAGGGCCTAAATACCCTCCCAGGAAGCACCAGGTGATGGGATGATCAGTCACAGCCTGGGCACACCCGCAGGTGAGTACTGGAGCTGCAGGTCTCCAGCACCACCCAGTGGTGGTCTGGTTCCTGGCAGTTCCTGGCTGCTGGAGACACCCGCAGGCGAGCACAGGAACTGCAGGACCTGGCTCCAGCGCCACCTGGGGCTGCTCTGGATACTGACAGTTCATTTGGCTATGAGGGAAAACATTTCAAGTTAGGGCTGCAGAGAGAAAGGATTCTGGGAGAAGACACATTCAATTCTATTTGGAAATTGTAGAAGATGTTTGTGGTCTGGCTCATACATTCTTTTTAATGTAGGTGGCTGAAGATATTTGATGTGGTGGGCAGGTGGAGCACAGCACTCATTGCTCTTGCTTGCCCCTGGCCCTAGAACTTAAACAATGTCGGTGTGCAAATTAAAAAAAAACCACACACACATTTACTAACCTAAGAATCTCAATTAAAATATTTTTAAAGGCTCTTCTAAAGGTACCTTCTTTGTGCATCACTCAGCTGTAGATTCTCAAATTATCTCTGAATTCATGCTGACACTATCCTTCCTTGTGGAGGGTGACCTCTTTTGTTCCCCATGGTCCCTGTGTGTGTTGTAAAGTAGCCACTGCTCCAAGCTCACTCCAGTGATGGACTACAATCTCAATAGAAATTAGTAAACTAAACTTGAGATTGTAGTCCATCACAGGAGCGAGCTTGGAGCAGTGGTTTCTTTACAACACACACAGGGACCATGGGAAACAAAAGTAGCCACCATCCAGAAAGAAGGGCAGTGCCAGCACTAGGGATGCACCAATACCGTTTTTTTGGTATCAAGTACCGATAAAAAAATTTCGGTACTCACCGATAGCGAACACCGATACCGAATACCGATAACGGCTTCCTACCGATTTGGATTCCTGATTAGCCGAGAAGCCAGGCCACCGTGTAAAGTCTTGCCACCTGGCTTCCTGATTTAGCATGGAAGACGTCTCCATGCTTCCTCATTACCAAGTGACGAGGAAGCATGGAGCCTGCTTTCTGGCCAGTCAGGAAGCCGGGCGCTGTGTAATGACTCGTTGCCCGGCTTCCAGATTGGTCGAAGCTGGCCAATCAGGAAGTCGGGCAATGAGTCATTACACGGCGCTCGGCTTCCTGATTGGCCGGGAAGCTGGCTCCATGCTCCCTCGTCCCCAGGTGATGAGGGAGCATGAAACCGGCTTTCTGGCCAATCAGAAAGCCGTTGGACGGGTAATGACTTGTCGTCTGGCTTCCTGATTGGCCGAGAAGCTGGACATCGTGTAAAGACTCGCCACCCGGCTTCCTGATTTAGCATGGAAGTTGTCTCCATGCTCCCTCATTACCAAGTGACGAGGAAGCATAGAGCCCGCTTTCTGGCCAGTTAGGAAGCCGAGCACTGTGTAATGACTCATTGCCCGACTTCCTGATTGGTCGAAGCTGGCCAATCACGAAGTCGGGCAACGAGTCATTACACAGCGCCCGGCTTCCTGATTGGCCGGGTAGGTGGCTCCCATTCCTGATTGGCCGGGAAGCTGGCTCCATGCTCCCTCGTCCCCAGGTGATGAGGGAGCATGAAACCGGCTTTCTGGCCAATCAGAAAGCCGTTGGGCGGGTAATGACTCGCCGTCCTGTTTCCTGATTAGCCAGCTTCCCGCCCAATCAGAAAGCCGGGCAGTGTGTAATAACTCGCTGCCCAGCTTCCTGATACCCGAAGTTCAGTTATCGGGCTAGGCATTGGAGCATTTGGGGAGTATGAGTACTCACCCAAATACTCGGCATCGATAACGATACTAGTATAGTGGTACACAGTATACTAGTACTAGTAGACAATTCAGAGATGAGTTGAGGATCTACAGCTGAGTGATACACAAACAAGGTATTGTTAATAGGTAAGGAACTTGAATGCATTTCTAAGATTTAACTCCTGAGTACATTTAAATCACTTCCCTCACATGGTAGCACCACCTTTATCACCTCCCACTAATGCTGAGGAAGTAAATGGAATAGACTCTGCAAGATGACATATGGATAACATAAAATATGGTTAAAAAAAAGCTAACACAGATTTGCATGTATGCAATAATATTAAATTTCGATATCAGCAGTTTTGCGTAAACAAAAAATAAACAATGAGAGAACATCAAGCCAAAATGGATCATGCTGATGAATTTCTATAGGGCAAGTCAATTTTGTACAAGCACTATGAGCATGCTGTGTGCTAGAAAATTGCCTTTTCACAATTTTACCTAGGTATTTATATCTGTCTAAATTATGGCAAATTAATGCACATGTGAAAGGGTGCATCCAGAGAATAACGAGTATAATACAGTTAACACAACATATGAAGTTATATACTGTAACTTTGTAGAAATAGGGTTATTGATTTCTTTCATGTCCATACGCGGTTTCATACTAACCAAAGACACATTTAGAGAATAAGTATAGAATGAACTCAGTTCAACAAGAGATTTGTTCAGAAAGACAAACATCAAGGAGTCAGCATGAGATAATCGTAGAACACAATTGAAAAACACACATTTATATAGAGCACTAAGATCAAGGCACCATACTCTCAAACAGTAGTCCAGGTAATATGGTAAGTGCAACAAAAAAGAAAGAGTGACTTTCACTTGTACATAATGCATTTAAAGAGGTAACAGCTATGCCAAGGTCTTTGTTTAGTTTTGGGATTTTGCACTTACTACTTGAAAGTGTAAATGATGAAGAGTATGCATCACACTGTTTGACTTTACCAAGGGCAATTTTTTGCATTGAGTGGATCATCCTCTCTTGTATCACGTTGCATCACTAAGCGCCAAGCTGTAATCACTTCAGCAAAGCTGCCACTAAAATGAAAAAGCAGATGATTATTATACTTTTGTTTTTGTTGTACGTACAAGAGAAGCAATACAGTGGGACAAATACATCCACATATGAGAGAAAACACCATCTGGTACTATTCTTCAGATTTATTTTACTTTTATTAACTGCCTCCTCTGTCTGAAAAACAAATTAAAATGAAGGATCTAATGAACTCTTTCTTGGAGCTCATTAGCGGCCAACACCATATAAATTTCAGCAAGACAAAAAAATACCAGGAATATTCATGGAAAAATGTTTGTTTGGCTGGCAGGACCATTTGGAGGCAGAGGTGTTTTGTATTCTCCATGCAGAATGTTCTGATTTCCACGTACTGTCAGAATACAGTATTTCAAAATGTTATACGCAAACTTAACACTTGCTCTGTGTTGTGCTTTGTAAAGGTTATACCTCAGGAGAATGACACAAAGTCCAGCTTAACTTATAAATACATCATTCATGAAGACTCTTTGCCATCAATAAACAATAACAACGTACTGCAGGAAGAACTTGATACTTACGAGTGGGCTTTAAAGACCTGGTCTCAGTGCTCAAAACCATGTGGTGGAGGTGAGAATTTTGCTGATTCTTTTAAATTGATGCCAAAGATTAATTAAATACTGTGGCACAGAAACCAAATATAAATGGTTTGGAGGCGCTTATCTAAAGCAGAGATCCATGTTTTTTTGTCTTTTTTATTCCCCCGTTTAAAAAAAAAGAATGCCAATCTTTACTTACCCTCTCCACGAGCAGAATGACACTTTGTCTATTAATTTACCCTAGTGGGCCTATCATCACGCAGGCTGAGCTCACAGTACTTCAGGACTGAGCAGTGCCTACGCATTATTATGTGAGTGCTGCTCAGTTCTGTTCAGAATGCTGCCCTCTGCTGCCACTAGGGGAAGCAGGGGAAATTGCGGTAATGTCACTGGACATTGGCAAGAAGGCTGCAGGAAAAAAAGTACAGTATGTATAGAAGGTATTAAAAAAAATACTGCGGAGTGGGACTTCATGCAGTGGGGGTTTCAGAGGGTCATGGAGTGAGGCAGTAGCCAGGCCTGGATTTCCCACAAGGCCACCGAGGCCCGGCCTCGATAGAAAATGGATCAGATGTAAAGTCTGTAAATGTTCAAAACTCTGAAGATGTCCATATATAAACAGCAATCGTGATGAATATTTTTTGTTCCTTCAACAAATGCACGTTGTGTACCACACCAGATATAGAGGTGCTCACCTTATTGTTAGACCCCAACAAAAGGTCAAATCAGGCAATTCCCTTCTTAACCAGGAGAGGGGGCCCTCAGCTCCAGTCGCTCACAGATGTCCTAAAATGATGTAATCAAACCAGCAGACAGATCTTTGTATAACTTCTATAGTAGGGAAACAATAACCTCCAATGTTTATTGAACTGTAGGCCTCCTCAGTATAGGATGTCAATACCAGGATTGTTTTATCCAAAAAGAGAACGCAAACAGAGTATGGTTTATTAAAAGAAAATGACTCACAAGAAAGCATTGATAACACAGCATGGAATCTTTCCCAAGGAGTGTATGCAGGAGTTTCAAATGACCTCGGCCGTCGGCCATAGAGATCAATGTGACGTCAGATGCTCCACCCTAAGCGCGTTATGTCCAGCGTGACCTCATCAGGGATCAGGCTTAATCAGCCCTATATCCGGTGTGGTACACGAGGTGCATTTGGTGAAGGAACAAGAAATGCTCATCACTATTGCTGTTTATATATAGACATCTTAAGAGTTATGAACATTTACAGACTTCACATCTGATCCATTTACTATTTATTCACTGACATTTGTTTGGCATTGCTCATTGTTGTAGCTCGGCACATTTAGTTATTCAGTAATTAATTTTTCATGTATACACACTCACAATGGGTGTACATTCCAGTGCCTTGTAGCTGTTAGCTAACTTATTGGCGCAGTTCATTTCTATATAACTTAGCATATTTGCCATACTCTTAGTACCCAAATGCTTTTTGCTTCATCTACCACAGTTCATGCCTTCCTAACACCCATTCCACCATCAGAGTAAAGCTGAGATAGGACTATAAGCAATGGTGGATGATAACAGGTGCACATAGTATACATATAAATGCATTTATTTAATACAATAGTAACTGTTTATTCTTATGGGATACCAACAACACACAGTTAATGCACATGTGATACCTTAAAAATTAGGCCCTTAACCTAAAATCCTCATTTGAATACATCAGCATTTGGTATCTGCACCAAGTGCAATAAATCGTATAACTCCTTTGTATTGTCAGCTTTATGCTGGCAAATTTGTGAAAATCCAATCATGGCACCGTACCAGGATGTGACCTTTTTTATACAAATGCCCGACTATGTAGATACCATTTTCATTCCTACACATTTTCCATTATACTGTATAGGATTATTTGAATATTCACTAAGCCTAAATTGGTGTAAGCTTTGTTAGCATAATAGGTACATTGCATGTTTTTTTTTTTAGCGGAATAAAGTATACACTGTAATTCTCCAAGTTGTAAAGGGCAGACAATTGTTTTCTTTCTGCATTTTGTAGGTTTCCAGTATACAAAATATGGTTGCCGCAGGAAAAGCGATAATAAAATGGTTCATCGTAGCTTCTGTGAAGCCAACAAGAAGCCAAAGCCTATCCGCCGGATGTGCAATCTACAGGAGTGTACACAGCCAATGTGAGTGTTACTTCTGTCTGGCATTAGCTTTTGTATGAACTGGTGCTTATTTATGTTTCCTGTAGTGCAGCACTGTAAAGGAGGAAAAATGTCTTAGATGTATTAAGGAAATATATATTGTTAAGGTTTTATGAAGCACCTTAATGTGATGTGGCAGTGTACACAGTAAATGTTACAAACAAGGCTGAGTACATAGAAACCTGAACAAAATTATCTATTGTGAAAATACACAGTGAAACATACATAATAAAACAAGATACAATAAGAGTGAACGTCCTGCTGAGAAAAGCTTATAGTCTAGAAAAAATAAAGCTATAGTCATATACAAAACAAATATGCCTCACAGCAGAAATATCATTTTTAGCATATACGTAATGCATGTATAAGTAGCTGCACATATGTTTCTCAGACTGTGTACATGAATACGTTTAAAGCTGACCTTTAGGAATATATATATAACACCTATAAATGTGGTTCAGTGTCTATTAATTTTAATGTTTTCATTAGGTTTATGGCCAGCTTTACACTAAAAGCATTGAAAAAGAATGAAAAGTGAACACATTCATTTGATTTTCCAGGGCAAATTGTTCCATAAAAAAAAAAATTATTACAATTATTTTTGAGTTGCTAAGTTCAAGTAACTTGTATAAGTTATGATCCTCTTATCTAAATGATCTGATGTTGAACAATCATATATTTTATATATAGCCAGCTTAAATATCTTAATTTGCCTCAATACTCAGACTCTTTAGGGCCCAAGTATATGGGCATAAAACTCATAAGCAAGTCAAATATAGTATGCTTTCTGAATAGCTTTCACTTACATTTGAGTTACCTTGATTTTCCTTTGAATTTGTCAAACTGCCTTTTTTAAAGTGCTAATACATTGCATCCAGCTGCTTTTGCATTCACATTGACTTGTATAGGGAAGAAAGCAACTCAAATGCAAATAATAGTCCTGTGTCCATGTGTCCTTAGCCTCCGGCCTCCTTAGTAATTCTGTGTACAGTTACACTCAGATTGAGAGAGGGAGGACAAGCACAAAGAGCCAAACCAGCTTTGTTTTAGTGCACATGTACTGACAGGAGGAGGCAGCAGAGTTATAGACTTATCAATTGGCTCATTCACCATCTACAGTAATCAGCAGGCCGGGGTTGTGTTCTTCACCAAGTTGTGCTACTGCAGTAACGATCCTTGATCACAAGACTGAATACACAGATATACAAATCTATTGGCAGATAAAACAGTTCCTATATATGTATTTCGGCTGGGTATTTATGTTCCTTCCTGGAGCTCAGCTTTAAGAGGGGACTGCTAGTGGAGCATGGCCCAACCTCTAAGAATAATGTAGCCACACTGTTTGGAATGAACAAAGTTGATGACTAGACTACATGAGTGTGTGAAGGAACCAGGTCCATGAAATTAGAGTTTAACAAGATAAATCAGCCTAAACATGGATGTCAATCATTTTAATGCCATGATGTAAAGTGAGACCCTCATTTCAGATGTTAGGTTGTAAGGAGTGTTAGCAAATTATGGCCATGTCTTAATGAATGTAATGGTCATTGCATGCTCTCTGCGTGGAGATGAGCACACGGAGTCAGCACCATCTTGTCTCTCACCTGGCGCTGCAGCTGGGAAGAAGTCTGTGAGCTTCCGAAGCTGGTGGTGGCTTTTTCCCCTATTTGGCATATACTGAAGAAGTGGGTGTTGAGAGAGATGGTTGTATAGGTAGACCCCTGGTTGCTATAGTATCTGTCATCAGTGGGACTCATGCAAGTGAAGCTCCCTCTTTGAGCAGCCATTTCATGCAAAGGCCAGACATGCCCTCCCACATTCCTGATTTCAAAATGAAATGTCATTTTGTGCATGCAACTGCTTATGATCATATTAGATCTGTGCGTGCTGCACTTGTATAGATATAGACACCGTATACATTTTACTTAAAAAATGACAACTCGGACTGGATGTACTGTAGACCCACCGAAGTGAGAACTACCCTACCTCCAATTTCGGAGGACCATCCATATGGCAACTCCCCAATGTCACACCCACTGCTTTCCTTATGTCATCCCTGAAATAAGGCCCCTTGACGACCAACCTATCCCGCATATTCCAGGTAGATTTCCAAATAATGATATAGTCGCTATACGACCTTGTGAGGCTATTAGCAGCATAGTTTATGTTATCCGCTCATTCTCCATGGTATACCAAGCGTAGTTTTCTTCCCCCTCTTTTCCTTTTCCTTTTCTGTTATGGATGTTCAATATTAATCATTGAGGGCTATGTTTTAGCTTAGTAGTCTGAACTGCTATTATGAATCCACACTATCAATGGAGCGGAATGTCCTGTATGATGCCTCCTCCTTATGTGACAGGCCTGCTTCTGTCCTTATGAATGTGTGAGGCGCATATACCTCTGCTGTCATTACACTGCTCCTCATGCAATTTTTGTTCATCTTGTGTTACATCCTTTAAATGACCAATAAAAATACATGCTTAAAAAAAAAATTACAACTCAGCTAAGCTTAGAAGTAGAAAGCAAAGCATGTGTTCCCCAATAAATTAAATATATCCTCTTTTTTTCTGTATTACATAATAATGGTCCTACTGTGTCTCTCATAGCTGGGTAGCGGACGACTGGGAGCACTGTACAAAAAGCTGTGGAAGTTCTGGATATCAGATTCGTGTTGTACGGTGCATTCAGCCCCTTCATGATGGTACAAATCGCTCAGTTCACAGCAAGTACTGTAGTGGCGAGCGTCCAGAGAGCAGACGGGCATGCAACAGGAATCCCTGCCCAGCACAGTGGAAGACGGGTGCCTGGTCTGAGGTCAGTGTCACAACTTGTCCACACAGTCTGTTACAGAAATACTAATTACAGTGATTATAACAGGTAGCTAAGTAGAGTACTTCTAGTAAGAAATATTCTCAACAATGCTTACTACATAAACATAGGTGTAATGTGAATAATATCCCAAAAATGTTTAAATAAATAGAAAATATTATAATGTAATAAAGGGATTTTGGTGTTATAGTCACATGAGGGACATACCTCTCCAAATCCGTGCTGGAACCACTGTAGGAGTAAGGTGTGCAACCAACCCCAAGCTTCAAAACTAAGTTTGACTTATTGGGGGGGATTTATCAAAGCTGGAGCAGACCAAATCTGGAGCTGCTGTGTATGGCAACCAATCCGTTTCTCTCTCCAGTTGGTTCAGTTAAGATTTGAAAATGAAAGAGAGAAGCTGATTGGTTGCCATGCACAGCTGCTCCAGATTTTGTCTGCTCCAGTTTTGATCAATTCCCCCCATTCTGTCATTTCCATTTCCCCATTGGAGAGGTAGATGCCCTGGTGGAAATAGTTCTTCAAAAAAATACCTGCTGTGAGTAAAGGAAAATGGAAGCCTAAGCATTTGCTGAAAATACAGATGCAGAATTGTTAATTTTTTTATTGTACCATGCTGGAAGAGAAGACACGCATCCTTGTTCTCATAATATAATTTTTTTTAGTATGTTACTGCTTTCTAGATATGATGTATTTTATGGTATATAATATACATATACTATATATATTTATATACTATAATTAACATTTATTCATGTGTAGGTGTCAGTTTTGTATTATATAGCTCACAGCCATTCGCATTCGCAAACATTTTGAAAGTCATCCATTTAAATGTAACAGCTTTCTTCAGCATATGCTAAAATACGTAGCTACCTTAAATCGAATGCAGGAAAGAACAAACTCAATCCTTGAGGGTATCTACAAAGCTGTAGCTTTTGGAACTAACCAGGTGTTACTCAATGAATGAGGCAGTTTTGAATGTGCTGCCTGGGATTATTTGTGGCTATCTATAAAATCTGGCCTTTTAAAAACCACTGAGGCTGAAAGTTATGCAGACCTGCAGACTATTAAATATAAAGCAAAGCCAAACAGTATTTTTTTTCCATTTCTTGTCTTCAGCTGAACTTGTTTATATTTACCAATAGCAGGATCACTCAAAGAATGCATTTCTATTTAGTTTGCTAATACATTTATTGCCTAATGGATGGAAAAATTAAAATAAGCCTTAAATGGACCACTAAACAAACAACCAAAGAAAATAATGTAGAGACAGTCAATTATACTTATTTAACTGTGCTATTGATGGATACGTTAAAGAACTATTTGTGCTGAACCATGGAACCATCAGTTAATCTATATGAGCTGGTTTGGAGTACATTTTTTTAATAAATTAAAATATTGGATTAAACCTAAAGCCAAAACTTTTTTCCCCCCTTTTTTTATAGAGTAGAGAAAGGTTAAAACTGCTGTCAGTATTATTTGTCATCTGTGTTTCATTAGGGAGATTTATTTGCAGACACAACAGGAAGTGAGGATATATTTCTAATGTGAAACAAATTTCCTCATAGACAGTTGTCTATGGAAACAAGTGTCTGTGTGGGAAGATTTCACCTCTATTCCTGCTCTGGTGGCCACTCATGGTTTTGGATTTACCCTCACTTCTGTTCCTGGTGACATTGGTGATCAGGACAATTTGAGATAGTGAATCTATTGACAGCAATTCTAACCCCCTGAGCAGTTTATTCATAGCTAAACAATGAAAAGATTTGACTTTAGTTATAATTTAAGCTATTAACATACTTATATGGACATTATATGATGTTATGGCTATTACAATGCATTTGGCATTTTGTTTTAATTTGATTGTACTAGGATTGTTTAACTTTTAGACTACTTGTTATATATCTAGCTGTTAACACTGGAGCATACTTTATTAACGGCCTTTCTTATAGTTTATAATATGTAAAATGTTACCAGCATTAAAAGAGCAAGTGGCACTGGCTAAGCTTCTGTATCAGATGCATATGCTGTTTCAGCATACCTTATGCCCAACATACTCCATATAGTATATGAAAATAGCAGCAAATTGGCTCACTTACACACTTCGTTGCTCTTCACCCCTACATAGAGTAACAATAGGAGATTCCAAAACAGTAAAACCTTAGTTACTATCCAACTTGTTTTGCAAGACTTAGACCAGATTTACAATGTTTTGTTTAAGAATATTCATTCTGAATGGCACCCCAACACACCTTCCCAATGCACCTGCATTGCAGCACACAACAATGAACATGAATGCACTACTATTTACTGTGGTTCATTGCAATGCTAAGAATGGTGCATGCACCTTTTTTTCCTGTGCATTTTGGTGCATTGGGCAAACCATTCAAATGAATGGGCTGCTTTTATGCATCACATTATAATGGGACATAGTGCCTGTTAATGTGCATTGATGCTCTGCAATGGTACAATGTTCTGCCTTTATATTACCATCCCATAATTTCCATCACACCAAATCTCAGGTTGAAAGTGGGAGTGCTAGCACTGAGCATATTCTCGAGTGGTATTAACAAACTACATGTGCCCCTTGACTGTACTATAAACTTTATTTTAAAGGTGAATTAACCCTTTAAAGTCTAGTTGCGCTTTCAGTTTAAATCAGCTAAATGCATTCCAGGTGCATCAAAACAAAAGGTGTGCAAAGTCTTGCAGTTTGTTTAATTTAGAAAGGAGCCACAGCCTGCGTAGAAAAGCCTATCCTCCGTCAGCCAGCTGTAGAAAAGGACCCTTGAGATATTGTTGTGGAAGCAGTGTTCCCTCTGCATAGGGAGCTTGAACTTTGCTGATTGCAATGCTATAGGTGTAAATCAGCAGGTGGCATATCAGACCTCTGCAATAATACTACTGCTTTTATACATGAAATAAGGGTCATTTTTGACAGCATGCTGGCAGGGATCAAGCTATTGCTACTCATGCTGTGGCTGTTTTCTAAAGAAAACACACCTATGAGACCTGTCACATGTTTTGTTTTAGTGCACCGGAAATTTTGAAATTGATTTAGCTGATTTAAACTGAACGTTCAAATGGGTTTTAAGCTTTTATGGCATTTTTTTTGAGGCCATTTGTATTCAAAATGTAGTGGTTTATGGCATACTGTACAAATAGAGTGAGTAGATGTGTTGAAAATAAAATTATATAGATTTACTTTCTCCAACCCTCTACCTGTGGAGTTTCCACACAGTATTATTACCACTCTGGCTCTTTACGATTAGGATATTTAGACATCATTCTGCTCTAGCTACATCTGAATGATCATACACTTTCTTGTTTAATTGAATTATGTCTATAAAAACTAATGCAAGAATGTGTTGTTGGAGGACCTAAGCCTCCTGATTTATTGTCACAGCTACATTTTATCTGTATAAAATACCAAAAAGGAGTACAGAAGATTGTTTGTTGTTTCTTGAACTGTAGTTAGTCTTCAGACTCTTCTCAACATCCTCTGCACACACTTTTCTTACAATGTTTTCACTGAATAAAGACACAATTATTTATAGGTGAATAAGAGAGAAACAAAATGATCAACATATTATTTTTGTAAATGTTGATGTTTGGAAGTGCCCCCTTACCCTGATGCCCAAATGTCATTCGGATAAATGTAGTCCTAGCTGTTAAATATTTTTTGCTGGAGATGGTTTCATCAGGATCTTGCTCAACAGATACTAATGCATTTCTCTTTAGTTAGATTAAACAGAAGGTATTTACATGTCTCTTTACATAGCATATCCCCAAAATAAGAGGATTATTCATCATTTGTTTTCATACCCTGCACTGATGATGGCCAGGTAGCCTTAAACAACTGTATGCAGTTTGGAATAAATGACTTTATATTATTAGGCTAAATTTGCAGTGTACGCCAGTGGTTCTGGATGTGCATCTGGCCAATGGGGCGATGGTTTGCATGGCTGTACCCACTGTTTTGAAAGCAGGAATAACCAACTGTTTTTTAGATATGTGATGGAGTAAGACAGCTGAAAACCCTCTGTTTTAAGAAGGTTTTACTATGCTACACACTGATTACAGTGAGGGCTTTTCAATTGCTTTAGTCCCTTCTCATGATAACCTGTAGGGTTAAACTTCATGTCACCATCTTGCAGTCTTTAGCTCTCTGGACCAAGGGTTTGACATAGCCAAGGGTTTGACATAGATTCCAGCTTAATGTAAAATTAAAATATTTTAATTGAGAAACATATATCTGCTAAACGTGTCTATGCAGACAAGTAAATGAGCAGTAAAGCACACTTGATGGACCAGGTGGTTGTACTTTTCTTTTGTTTAATTTGTGTGAACTTTGTAAAATAACAGCCATTAATGTTATGTACAAAATGGACTGATTTGTTTTAAAAAAAAAGAACGCTGAAGCAGATAAGAGATGTAAGTAGCAATATTAAAGATGAAACCAGGCAGCATAACACCATCTTACAGAGGGTGGGGTTCATGGTTTAATATTTCTGTTACTGATCTCAGCTCTGATCTTTTATTTCTGATGCAGTGTTCTGTGACCTGTGGTGAAGGTATTGAAGTGAGACAAGTCCTATGTCGTTCAGGTGATCAATGCGATGGAGAGAAACCAGAATCTGTAAGGGAATGCAAGCTAGCCCCTTGTAATGGTATGTATTGCTTTTCACAGTTCAACACTCTCTTTACAAGAACTGACTTTATAAAGCTAGTGAGCAGAATCACAAAGACCGTAAATCCAAGAGCTCAGGGTACATTTTTCTTTCAGTTCTAAGGAAGAATTCTTGATGTTATTTTTTCCTTTGTCCCTTATGTTAGGATGTACAAGTGTGTTTCACTAAGGTATTCAGGGTAAGAGATATGAACTATGAATGCTAAACTTCAAAAACAAGATGATACTGATAACTGCTACAGTGTGATAAGAATGGTACTAAAGAGCCATCAAACTACAGTATAAGCAAATATACATGGCTATAAGTTAAACTTTCTAAAGATGGAAAAGTTCAAACATACTTGGGTTAAGGGGACTTACACGAATCATCCACCAACCATGGCAGGAAGAGATCAACCTAAATATCCTGGCATGAATGGAATGTCCCTGTAACGCTCTGCAGTCTATTTTTCTAATTTATCCAATGTATGTGGTGCAAAATGCATTTTTATCTTTTCTAGGGAAAAAAGTGAATTGTTATTTTATTCACATACACAGATGTGTTTTGTTGACAGCTGCTGAAAATTAACCCCAAAGTGGCTTGATTATTGCAAATATTCCTGTTATCATATTTGTCAGGACACTCTATAACAATGCAAAGGGCAAGGATATCCCGTAATTAATAGAAACAAATTAAATAAACCCCAGGCAGATATAAATAAATATACTTGTAGTCATGGAAATAATATTAGATTCATGTTACATAGTGCTAGCATAATTGCAATGTTCTGTCTTCATATTACCATCCCAGAATTTCCTGCCCCCCAAATCCAAGTAGAAGTGCCAGCACTGAGCATATTCTCTAATGGTATGACAACACTGAGCAAATGAAGCTCCATTGCGTTAAACAGTGCTGTTATCCTAGCGGCTATGTCAACAGGTTTTGTTCACTCGATCCCAGATAGCAAGCAATTGAGATGCAAGTTTGAAAATGACTTGCTAAACTATTGCTAGAATTACCAAGCTTCACAATTTTGTTGCACAATTACAGCATTTCTGTATTGCAAGTCTCCAGATCAACGTGCTTTGCAAAAGTGCTGTACACTTGCAGAGCTCTTGCTAAGACCTGCAGGACTCTTGCTGTAGACTTACCAAGAAAATTTGCTACTGATTCAAAAAGTGTCAACTAGAACTTGTGCTGCAAGTGTTCTACAGGTCTACAACTTGCCAGGAATGTGTGCAGCAAGTTAACAAGAATTACAATTTAACCCTGCCACAAAACCCTGCTTGAAGCAGGTCAGCAGGTCAAATGTACATGTTATTAAATTCTGAATAATCTTGAAGTGTCTCAAACTGATGTCAAAGTGATACCATCGAGACAGGCCCTGATATAATTAAGTCTTTGGGAGGTAGAGGGAGATGTTAATGAAGATGCTTTGAAGTGGATAGAGAAAGTAGGATGTCAGAAGTATATTGGTTCTCATTCATGCTAAAGGCAGAGATGTAACTCAGGGAGTTGCAGAGGTGCAGACTTTGGTTAATTGTTTCACCCTTCAGGTTAAACCAGGGGTCTCAAACTCAATTAACTCGGGGTCCACTCGACAAATTTATTTCTCCCGTGGGGGCCACTTGCCAAATTTCATACTTTTAAATAAAAGCTAACTGTGTCCGGTTTGGTACTACAGACACTAATACACACACACCCCCGTTCAAGTTAATGATCAGGTGACAGCAGCACCATGTAAATGCCTGCACACCACATGTAATGATACGTGATATGATTACATTCGGTTAGGAATCAATTACTATTCCCGGACACATCTATTGTGCATCCAGGGAGAGTGTTTTCTAACCGCATGTAGTAATATCACATAACATTACATGCGGTGTGCAGACGTTTACATTCAGCTGCTGTCACCTGTTCATTAACTTGAACGGGGTGACAGCTGCCGCTTGTAAATGTCAAATTAGGGATTCCTAGTGTAGGAAAACGCAAGTTCCTGATGCAGGAATCCCTAAATTGCTCCTAAACTTACAGGTGTGAATGGAGCCTAATACACTCCCTGCCCCATACACATAAAAAAAATAATACCACTGCACAAATAAAATAATACACCCCCCCATACACATAAAAGAATACTACCCCTGACCAAATAAATAATACGCCCCCCATACACATAAGAAATACTACCCTGCACAAATAAATAATACGCCCCTCCACACACATAAAAAGATACTACCCCTGCACAAATAATACACCCCCCATACACATAAAACAATACTACCCCTCTACATATAAAATAATACACCCCCCTGTACATACACAAAAACATACCCCCTCCACATATAAAAGAACACAGCCCCAGTACCCCCCCCCCCGCACCCACACATGTGAAATGTAATACAGAGCCCCCTCTCCTGCTTACCTTTTTGTAGGGAGGAGGCTGTGTGAGGAGGCACCATCCATGGATTAATTAGTGAGGTCTGCAGCAGACTTTACCAATCAATCAACGAGTGCCGACACAGAAGCAGCTATGCGTTCTGCATTCAACAGAGATGCAGACCATGTAGCTGCTCCCACAAGTCAGGTACGCGGTCCGTGACCGCATACCTGACTTGTGAGCTGGCTGCGGGCCACATAGTACCGGCTCGCGGGCCGCGGGACAGTACTTTGAGACCACTGGGTTAAACAGTATAGCAGGAATGCCCAACTCCCACGTCATCAGCAAGGAATGATAAATATTTTTGGAGACAAAACAGTTCACATACAGTATCTGTATACAGGGTAGCTTTACTGTGCATATGATTAATTTCGGTTAGAAAACACTCTCCCTGGATGCACAATCAGAAATGTAATCATATCACATACCATTACATGCAGCTGATGTCACCTGATCATTAACTTGAATGGGTGACAGCTGTCACTTGTAAAAGCCAGATTAGACATTCCTGCTGCAGGAAAAAGCAAGTTCCTGATGCAGGAATCCCTAATTGTACCTAAACTTACAGGTGTGAATGGAGCCTAATACACCCCCCCCATACACATAAAAAAAATGACTACCCCTGCACATATAAAGTAATACACCCCCCATACACATAAAACATGACTACCCCATCACACATAAAATAATACACTCCCGCCATACACATAAACAAAATAAACCTCCCCATATCTAAAATAATACACCGCCCATGCACATAAAAAAATGCACCCCCCTACATATAACTATTGTACAACTACTATTTTTAATCTTGGCACCTATGTTGATTGATATGGTAGAGGGTCTCTATCTTTTTCTTCCAGAGCACTTTTACAAATGCTAACATCCCATAGGCAGGTATACCTCTCTTTTTCCAAATGAGATGTGTAAAGGATTGTTAAGGGTTCTAGAATGTAGCTCTGCAAAAAAGAATTTGGCTTTGTAGTCATTAGGGCCAAGGGCTTTATTATTGTGGAGGTGATATATAATAGTGGCTACTTCTGCAGAAGAGATATCAGCGCTTAAGGCTGATAATTGTGTCTGAGAGGTTTTAGGGTTAGGGTTAGGGTTAGGAACCTTTGTTAAGAATGTTGCACAATCTGCTTGATATAATTGGGAAAAGAAAGCATCTAGAACTTAATTAATTTGAGGAATCTCTATTTATAATGTAGTCACCTTCCTGTACTAAAATGTGTGCATGAATCAAGATCGGTGCATGATCTGAGATAATATAAGTTTACAACAACACCATTATGTAATATTTTACCAATATTTTGCAGTACCACCATTTTTATTTGTGCTTTTCCAGCAAGGGCCAGAAAATGTGAAAAATTAAACATGGTTTGAGTCTATTATTTCTGTGCTGTATTCAAAATGAACACTAGATGGCAACATCTTGTCATTATTAAAGCCATCTGTAAATCTATGGCTTGGTTTAACAAGAGCATGAGAATTTGTTTGGTGTTTGTAAAATTTAAAGGCTAAGTCTGCCCAAAAATGATACTTAAAGTATATGTAAACCCTAAATGAATGGCATTTAGGGTTGTGTATGAACTGTAAATTTAATGCATCTAGTGCAGAATACCAAGCTCTGTGTTTTAACCCCTTCAATACTGGAATATGTCTTCATTTCTAAAGAATTGTGGAAAAACATCAGATCACCTTCTTTCCAAAAATGGATCATTTTGGGGGGTTTCATACAATCCTTGCATTTCATGGGAAAATAATGTTCCCTTTATTTTGTAAACCTTTTTCCTTTATATAAAAAAATAAATAAAAAACACAGTGGTTGTTAAATACCACCAAAAGAAAGCTCTACTGGTCTAAAAAAAAAATGGTATAAAAAGAACTTGCCAGTCAAACTATCACAGCTCTGAAAAATGGCCCGGACAGGAAGGGGTGTAATGTGCTGGTCCTAAAGTGGCTTAAAAAAGTTTAAAAACAACTTTTAAAGTTACATTTACTTGTATTGAATGACTTTAGTAAAAATAGTAGTACCATCTGCTGCTTTGTGTCCCATTTTTTTCCTTTCTTCAAGATATGCAACATAACCTGTCAAAACAGACCTGTTACTGATATGCAAATTTTAACAGTCAAAAGTGAGCAACAACAAAGCCCTCATTTTCACCTCTGTCCGCTGACATATGCCGAGAGAAGTGACACACGATTGTCACCGGAACGGCAGAGGTGACTTTGAGGAGCAGAATAGCAGCACCCATTGTTGGAGTAATGGGATGTCAAGGACCAACCCGAGCATAGCTTTTGTTCTGTGGTTTCGCCTCAGTAAGTTGTTGTATAGCGAACCTCTTCATATTTGGCACAGCTTTCTGTAAACATTGGCAAAGTCAAGGATTTATTTAAAGCAACTATATCTACAAAATCAAACTGTGAATTGAAGTGCTGCCTGCAAAGATAAATACTTATCTCTCTCACTGCCTGCGCTTTGAATTTCTGCGGTGATAGAGAGATATCGATACTGGAATACTCCTTAAGAACCATTCTTGACCCCCATTTGTGCACAGTGGTTCCTCTTACTGACCCCTACGTGACCACCGTGTCTTGTAGTGACATAGAGGTCGATGGGAGGAAAAACTAAGTGCTGTGGAGGATGAGGAGTTCAACACTCCTGGAAGTGTCAGTGTCAGAAGAGTCTTCAGGCATTCTTTCTTTTTCATACAGCGGCAGAAAGAGAGGGGAGTATTTACTATCTTCTGTACAGGGAACACTTTTATTCCATTTGTTTTAAGCAACAGTGTAGCACAGTAGATGCAGACCAGGTGAATGGATCAATATAATGCATCCTACAACCATTACAATCACAACTTATTTGAGCTAATTTTGAGATATTAGATTTTATTTTGATTTTACAATATCTTATAGCTGAAGTCAAAATAAAACAATGGGCCCAATTCATTAAAGTGTATTACAAAATAATAGCCTCATACAATCTATGTTACCCATAGCAATTAATCGGCTCACATATTGACTCAGATAGTTCTTCAAACATTTGTAAGGCCCATTGTTAGTTAATAAGGGTATAAGTAGCATTATTGGGTCGAGTAAGCTTTCTTTCTCCACATACTAAAACGTATGTAAAATGTATACTAAAAGGGATACCATTGGCCCATGATATGCTTTAAATATATATGATTATTCATTCAAAGAAAAACAAAATATTAACCCAATAAACTACTTAATCTTATTTAACATACTACAGACTTCTATTTTATCTTTATCTATGGATCAAAATTAGTCCAACCAAAGACATCCCCCAATCCAATATAGTTGTGTACATTCTGCAAATTCACCTATTGAAAATTGATGAATGCCATTTTTCATTGCTCAGTGTTTACTTTAACAGTGGTTACTACTATCTTGTGTTTAAAAAAGGCAACCTCCATAATTAATTTGTAAGCCAGGAATAAAGAAAAACAAGGTGAGAAAATGTAAATGATGTATTTGGGCAGGTTGTCACAATTTGGGCACTGGAGCACCAGGAATCGTAAACTCCAGGTGTTGCGGAGCAATATATTGTGACTGAATTAGGAATGTGCAAGGATACAGGTCTCTGAGGATGTAGGGACAGTGTGACCGCACAACAAACGTAGGTGTGCTAGAGTCACAGGATCTAAGGAGCCGCCTGGTCTTCACCAGAGCCACTGATGGTGTGGATGTTGAGCTGCGGGGCAGCTCCCGGGTTGCGGGTCTCTGACACAGCCATGCAGGCACAGTGCCAGCGGGCACTCCAGGACCACAGCACACTGGACAAGATACAGGGTGCATACAGGATACAAGGTACAGAAAAAAGGGCACTAGAGGGAACATTCGTGACCCAAGGAACAGGTAACAGAAGGGAACACAAAACAGGTGTACCCACAGAGACAAGAGATACACAGCCACAGCAAAGGGGAATGCACAGGAAAAAGGAGGGAGGTGCACAATAGTGCAGAGCAAATTGGTCAAATTAGAAAGCAGGAGCAGGGGGCAACTACAAAACAGAGCAGATAACAAAGCTGTGGAGAGAACTCAGCCACAGCAAACCAAAGAGGTAGGCGGACAGAAAACAGAGAGGATGCAAAAACACAGCAGGAAGAGAACACTGAAAACAATAAGAGCAAGCAAAGACACAAAATACAAGGTATACTTAAACAGCAATGCCACAGAAAACAGAGAGGTCCGGCTATTAGCGTGGAGACACATTGCTCGACCGCTATAACACAGGTACACAAGCCTTTTAACACCTAGGCTCAGGGCAGATTGACAGGAAACCGAACAGCTCAGACAGGAGGCAAAACCTGGCGCCGGATCAATGTACAAGGAACTGTGACACAGGCAGTATTCTTGTATGAAAATACAGGGTGCACTTTCTGACAGCTCACATCCTCCCTCAATAGGAAACCCCTATTGAACACAGGAAAAAATTTAAGCTTTGTGAGAAAATAAATACCTCAAGTCTGGCTTCTACCCACTTCCTGGAGGAAGTGCCTCACCACTGCACACTGCAGAAGCACATTCGTAAGGGATTTTGATAATTCCCAAGAGGCCGTGGTTATACAATGTGAGATCACCCACACCTCATGGAAGTGCGCAGAAGCCTGGTCAGCTGTATTTTTTTACATTTTTCAAGCAGTATTTTTTTTTCTTACAAAGCTTTATTTTTTTACGGTTTTCATTAGGTGTGTTTTATTTAGGAGGAAGGTCTGCTTTATTACAACAACAATTCCAAAAAAGTTGGAATGCTGTGTAAAATCTACATGAAAACAGAATGCAATGATTTGAAAATCTCATAGCAGCAACAGATCTCAAAAAAGTTTTGGACAGAGCCATGTTTATTACAGTGTATCGTCCCCTCTTCTTTTAACAATGCTCTGTAAACATCTGGGAACTGAGGAGACCAGTTCCTGGAGTTTTGGGAAAGGAATGTTGGCCCATTCTTGCCTGATATAGGATTGTATCTGCTCAACAGTCCTGGGTTTTCTTTGTAATATTTTTTATTTCAAGATGCACCAAATATTTTCAATGGGTGAGAGGCCTGGATTGCAGGCAGGCCATTTAAGCACCCGGACTCTTCTACTACAAAGCCATGCTCATATATGGTCATCATAGATGCAGTATGTGGTTTAGCATTGTACTGCTGCAATATGCAAGGCCTTCCCTAAAAAAGACGTCATCTGAATGGGAGCAAATGCTGCTCTGTAACCTGGATATATCTTTCAGCATTGATGGTGCCTTTCCAGGTGTGCAAGCTACCCATTCCATATGCACTAATGCACCCCATACCATCAGAGATGCAGGCTTTTGAACTGAGTGCTGATAGCAAGCCGGAAGGTCCCTCTCCTATTCACTGCGGAGGATGCAGCACCCTTGGTTTCTAAAAGGAATGTCAAATTTCAATTCGTCTGACCTCAGAACAGTTTTTCACTTTGCAACAGACCATTTTAAATGAGCTTTGACTCAGAGAAGATGGCGGCGTTTCAAGATCATGTTCCAAAATGGATTCTTCCTTGCATGATGGAGCTTTAATTTGCATTTTTGGAAGTATTCTTCAGTCCATGCAGTGATGTCCATCACAGAATCATGCCTGTTTTTAATACAGTGCCATCTGAGGGCTCGAAGATCACACCCACCCAATATTGTGTTTTGGCCTTGTCCCTTCTGCACAGAGATTTCTTCAGATTCTTGGAATCTTTTGATGATAATATGTACTGTAGATGAGGATATATTTAAAGTCTGCAATTTTACGTTGAGGAACATTGTTCTGAAAACGTTCGACAATTTCTAGATACAACTTTTCACAGATTGGTGAACCTCTGCCCATCTTTACTTCTGAGACACTCTGGCGTTGATTTACTAACCTTATAAACACACCACGAATGTGTATACACCTCTGTAGTGTGTTCCCTCCCAGCATGATCTATGGGTGGAATCTAAACACCTTTGTAATGTGTACACACCCAGCAGGTGTGTTGTGCAAAGCCCTGAATGAATTCCAAGGTGATGTTGGGTAAATTAGCTCTATGTTGTGTTGCTTGCGTTGATGAATGCAAGGAATGTAAATGCATGAGCTAACCATTTTTGTCTAAACTGTGAAGCAGCATTATATATGCATCATGTGCATGATTTTTACATATATGGCATTAGTGGAAATATGCTTTTAGAGACTTTTTGGTTGATAAATACGTTTTGCTGTGTCAAAATCACACACACCTGGTGTGTGTGTGTGTTTAGGTTAGTAAATCACCCCCTCTGACTCTCTAAGATGCTCTTTTTATACCCAATCATGTCTGGCAGACCTGTTGCCAATTAACCTAATTAGTTGCAAAATGTTCTTCCAGCTCTTCCTTGTTAGTACAACTTACTTTGTTTGGAGACGTGTTGCTGCCATCAATTTCACAATTACCTTTTTTTATTCTTGTAACGGGGCATTTTCTCTGTTTAAACATTGGATATGTTTTCTATTTTCTATTGTGCATAAAATATGGGTTTATGAGATTTGCACATTATTGCATTCTGTTTTTATGTAGATTTTAAATAGCGTCCCAACTTTTTGGGAATTGGGGCTGTGTTTGAAAAAAGTTGTGTACATTTTTACAGGATTTATGGTTTATTCTAATGTCATGACCACTTACATAGCTACCTGCCCCTTCTTATTAAGAGCTTTTACAGCTGTTAGCATAAGATAGATATACCATAGTTTTATTAAACCTGTGTGCTATTTTCCACAAAACACTAATTAATTAATTTGCAAAGACAAATGTTTGTGGCTTTAGAACAATTCAGTGTTCCAGATGGAGCAAGTCATAATGGAAAGCCAGAGAACTTTCCAAAGCTTAAATAAGGATACATAATGTTCCCTGATGTTTAATTTATTTTATTTATTGTATGACTGCATTTAGATTACAAGTACATTTAACACAATTTTGTAGCTGTGCCACTTTTTATGAATAGGCCTGTATATACCAACATCTAGAATGAAATAGAAACATTTGGCATTTATGTTATTAGGTTACAGTTAATCAGATGGAAGATACTGCTCCCTTCTATGCTAGTTGTAAATATAATTTCTGATAATAAGCTGACACTTTTAAATACTTATCCATAGATGTAACTCAAACCTATTACATAGTTTGTTTATGAACATTACAGAATTTTTGTACTGACCTCATTGTAGTTAAAGACCATCTATAGTTATCATCTTGTCTTGAATTGTATTGTGATTGTAATGTCTTCCTTACATTGTAAAGTGCTGCACAAACTGTTGGTGCTATATAAATCCTGAATAATAATAATCATATCGTTTTTAGTGGTTTTTTGAGACATATCTTAGATTAGATCAGCTAATCTTGTTTTTATTATGGTATTTAATTTTATATGCACACTATTCTTTACAATATCAGGTTACATGTCCTCGTGACCCTAATAGATCTAATAGATAAGGTCTGCCTGATTGAAAAACAATACATGTTCTTCAATGGCATCCACTACGCAACTTATAGCCAACAATCATATTGCATTTGCATATGCTGAAAGTAATATGATAGAGCGCAGTCAAATATTTTATTCAAGACAGAAATAAGTACATTTTTTTGCTTAAAAATATAATGCGGTTTGGTAATGTCTCACTTCTTATAGGCTTGCCCACAGTTCATGCAGAGTGCTTTAGTAATTTGTTGGATGGTGCCACCATACAAAATAAGAATATTCACAAGCACACCTAGGTGTTCAGGTGCCCTATAGATGCATGTAAAGTATTAATGATAGGTCCATTTTAAAGGGATGGCCCTCTGGAGGGTGGTACAGACAGTGATAAAGGTGGATTAGTCACTGCTGTGACTCCCTGTTGTGTGGGTACATTTTAGCATGAGTCACTGAGCTATGTAAGCAAAGCAAATAAAGAGACTCTGATACATGTGAAAAGAAGCCCAGAGCTCTACCTGCTGGGTGACAATGAAAGTACAACATTTTTTATGTAGTATCTAAAATTTACTTGTAAAAGAAAGAAAGTTGTTTTTTTAATCTTATTTAATTAGTCCTGACTGTAAATAAATATGAACAAACCACTACACAATCTTTTTATCTGGTGTGCATTGTTTTTTTGATGGACAACAGAGCAACCCATGCTGGAAACTGTAGTTTCCAGATTTTTAATGATTTAGAAGTGCACAGGTTTATTCCCACTAGCTGGGAGATTTAAGTGGAAAAAGCACTTGCCAACCATTAAGTAGCAATTGATTGGATGTGTAAAAACTGCTGCTGATGGGCTCCAAGGTAAGTGCAGTGGGTTCCTTGAGCTGTAAATATGATATTAGATTGACAATATGTTTGATGTTCTCGAAAAAAAAAATTCTTTACAAATTTAGAACAGGACATTTAGGGCTTTATAATTTTCAGAAGTTCAAACACATCATTCACATAATTGAATTAAAGTGGTTTGAGGGCAGAAAGTGATGTGCATGATCTTTGTACTCTTTATAAAGCTGCATAATTTGCCAGAGCTATAGTACAGGCAGGCTTACTATAGCCAAAAGCAAGCAGTATCACCATGGTAGGTTAAACTAAGTTTGTAGTGACATATTGTAAAGCAATGGGTATTATTCCATGTCTGCATATGTACTCTTAATTTAAATTAGCAACTCACAAAAAATATAAATGTATGTTTTGTATGAGGGAAAAACATTTTTCTGCAATGGTAAAATAATAATAATAATAATAATAATCATCATAAAAAAATAAAAATTGGTGAGTAATAAATAAAAATTGTAGGGATGTTGAGATACCAGTATCTGTATCAGGGCTGATACTTTGCACTCTTTATAGAGCTGAGTAATTTGCCACAGCTATAGTACAGACATACTTACTGTAGCCAAAAGCAAGCAGTATCACCATGGTAGGTTAAACTGTTATTCACAAATCTGCCGAAGGCAGCCGAGTGAGTAACCCAGCCAAAGTGAAGTGAGCCTAACAACGTTCGGCTATTCACTTCCGCTCAGTGCGGCTGATTTCAGCTGTACATCGGCTGAAATCAGCCGTACATCGGCTGCCTTCGGCTGCACTTTGGTCAGCTAAACATGCTATGCATGTTGGGCTGAGCCAAAGTGCAGAAGGACTTCGACTCGGGCAATCCAACAACTGGATCGGCTGAACCAAAGCTCCGGCAGCTCATTCGCTGCCATTCACCCCTATTCACATAGGGGCCAAACGGCAGTGAGTGAATAGCCGAATGCCCCTGAACGGCATTCGGCTTGGCTATTCTGCTCGGTACCTCCGCGGTACCAAGCAGAATAGAAAATAGGGAAAAAAGTAGGAAAAAATTGTTAAAAAAATATTTGTAAAATGTAAATAAATACAAAAATTTAAAAAAATATAAACAATTGGGCGGAGGTAGCAGTGACAGCTAGCTCCGCCCAACTGTTTTCTATTGGCCGCACCTCCCAGAATCTTCTAGCAGGTCCAGACAATGAATAACAACTGGGCGGAGCTAGCCATGATGTCACGGCTGGCTCCGCCCAGTTGTTATTGTTTAATGACAGTTCAGCATCCCCAGGTCATTTGGGGATGCTGATCTGTCATTTCAACTGGGTGGAGCCAGCCATGAGATCACAGCTGACTCTGCCCCAGCTGTCATTTGCAGGGCGAAAGGCCAGCCTTAGGCCGGCTGTTCTCCCCACTTCGGCTGTCACTTTGGCCCAGTGGAGCCCAAGTATATGCCTTCGGCTCAGCTGAGCCTCTCAGCCGCCTTCAGCTGCTGTGTGGGCTATAGTGCATAGCCTGTACAGCAGCCCTTTGGCTCGACTGAACCGAAGGGCTTCCACAACCGAAGCGAGCCAAAGGATCAGCCGAAGCTATGGCTGGATCCTTCGGCAGCTTTGTAAATTACCCTTTAAGTTTGTACTGACATATTGTATAGCAAAAGGATTTAATTCCATTAAAAAGACATTCTGTCTGCATATGTAATCTAGATTAAATTCTCCTTAACTCACAAAATATAAATGTTTTGTTTTGTATGAGGGGGAAAACATTTTTCTTTAATAGTGTAATAATAATAAAATAAAAATTGGTGAGCAATGAATAAATAAAAATTGTAGGGATGTTCAGATACCATTACCTGTATCTGTGCTGATATTTGTCATTTTTACAAGAACAACCAGGGTCGCAGAGGTTGCAGCTGCAATTGGGCCCTGGCACTCCACCACTGTTCTGAAATCATTAGTCTGTATTGTTTAGAAAAACTGTCACATGACACTAATAAAAAAGGTATCGGTACTTGTACTTTGTCTGGAAAAAATGGTATTGGTTCATCCCTAATATATATACAGTACTGTATATATAATACAAATCATAAATTAAACAGGGATGCACAAATTACAGGAGCCCCGTAGCCAATGCTCCTTAAAAAGGACTGCTGCCTCCTAACTTTGAGTTTTTCTCTCTTTTCAATGGAACTGGGAAAGTATCAGTACTTGTAATCTTACCATGTAAGGTACTTGGTATCTGTGCATTCGTAAGGAATTGGTTAATCCAAAGCCAGTTCCTAAGGCAGAGAAACATTTGCAGCTATGGTTGCAGCACCATCAGCCATCATTTTCAAAGAATGTTTGTAATTCCAGGATCATGTGGATTTCTGCATAAATAGTTGCCAAACATTGATCTGATTTTTATCTTATTCTTTATTATAAACCACGGACAGTAACCACAGCAGTTTACAATTTTAAATACTTTAAGTGTATCTATAGCCAACACTTTTTTTAGTTTTGAAGAGAGTAGGTCAGGACTAGAATCCCTGTCAGGTTTTACTGCTCTCTGGGATTCCATTAGAGGGACCTACCCTTCCGCACTGTCCCGGGAGCACAGGAAGGGATTTCTCCAATAGTAACACAGACAGAAGTAAAAATGTTTTTTTAATTTTTCAAAATGTTTTCTTTTTTTAGTTTAGTAATTATGAAAAATTGCATATGATTTGCAGCGAGTGGAAGCTTTTAAAATAATTTTATTCATGTTTACCAAACTAATTTTAAAGGAGAACTATGAGGTGAGTGCTTTTCACTCACCTCATAGTTCTAGCCGACCTGTGACAATGAGACTGTCACAGGTCGGCTCAGTAGATCGGGAGGGTTCGCTCACCTCTCATACCGGGTTCGCTCACCTCTCGATCCTGTCACGGCTCTCTGCCGTGACAGGGGAGGGGCTGGATTCCCCTCTCCCCGCTCCGATCCGCCAGCGCTGACTGGCGGAACGGACAGGGGAGGGGGCGGGTACAGCTGGCTCTGCCACTAGATAGGCAGAGCCAGCTATCACTCAGGCAGCTGGGTGGATCTCGACATCTGCTCCGGCTGCGGCGTCTCAGTATACCGCGAGCTGTAGCTCGCGGTATACTGAGCCTAGGGTGACGGGAGGACGCTAGTTTGTGTCCTCCCGTTACCCTAAGGAGAACTATGGGGAAAAGCCCTGACCCCATAGTTCTCCTTTAACTGCTTTGCTGAATATGTCTGTTGTTTACAGTACTCATTGGTTAAAGCTCAGACTATCAATTCACACACATTTCTGCACATAAAACACGTGTTTATACGCACGTCTTTCCCTCGCAGGGATTGTGCATTTTCGCAGATCCAAATGCATTGCTGTGAATGAGGAAAACGTATGCACAAATGTACACAAAACACGCAAAGAAATGTGCAAAATGCTTGTGCCGTACATTTTAATGCGCTTTCATTGAAGTCTATTCTGCCTGAAAGAAGCTCATGTACCTTTTCTCAGGTGTGAACAGGAGCTTTAGAAATTAATGGGATTTCTTGTGTTGAGAGTTTTGTCGCACTTAGCTTTGAGCATCAAAACGCCCAGGTGTGAACAGGGACTAAATGAGCGACAGAAGTGACTCATCTCCACTTCTTCCCCCATCTCTTTCTTCTCTGTAAGCTTTGTAGGGAAACGTTATTAAATTGAGACAGTCTGAAAGAAAATCGCTATTGCTGTGCTCCGTCTATTAAAAAAAAAAACTATAATGCTCTGTGTATCTTGTGTCTTGGGTTACACCCATTAAATATTAATTGATAAAACAAAGAATTTATATAAACAGAAAAAAACACACAAAAAGACCACAAAATATATGTATTTAAAACAAAAATTTTTAAAATGAACCCAAATTCATGATGTATTCCCTTTTTAATAACTTAAAACATTGATTAGAGAACGCTAGTAAACCTTTTAGGATTTTTTTTATGTAGCAGGACAGGTCAAACCCTTATCTGCATTGATAGGAGCATCTGACTTTCAAAGTGTATTTGCACTTTTTTCAGGCAAAATTGAAAACCGCCACTATATGTTTCTTATATGTACCTATTCACACAGCATATCTAAAAATAATTTTTAAAAGAAGAGATGGGGAAGAAGGAGAGAGTAGAAGATATTTTAGATATCTCTATTTAGCAGGCCTTTGCATGCTCCTCTATCAATTTCAGTAACAGGAAACTTTGTCTGTCCTAATAAAAAGACTACTGACAGACGAAGATACCCCTTATTAGAATACAATGAAAGAAGCCAAAATTCTAGATTCATAACCCTTTGTTGGGACAGGTGGTGTTCAAATCTAGTTTAAAACTGATAATATGATCTGCCAGCACAGTACAGACAGGGTTATTCAGTACATTACCCTAACCATCCCCCTTATATTGCAGAGCAAAGTTCAGTACAGAATTGAGCATGTTTTATGCAAGCAGCAATTTAATTATTTTTAAGCTATGGTATGTGAATGGGAACATGTAACAAACACAAAATGTGTTTTCTCAATATGGCCGCAAAAGTGGAAATGCACTTTAAATTATAGTACTTAAAGTGGACCTTTATCCCCTTTTACTAAACATCACATCCGCATGCAGCTCATCTTACGTTTATTAGCTAAACAAACATATTTTTTATTTACTTACAAATAGAGCTCATCCACTTCCTGGTCCAGTTTGACACAAATTATGTAATGTGCCCAAGTGTTGCATCCTGGGAAGGTTCCATCAGCAGAGCATTGCTGGAAAATCTCATCTGTAATCTCCCGAGATCTCAGGGAAAGGCATTTTCCTCCCCTGAGATGATGTGCATGATCAATTGTCCAAGTCACATGTGCCAAAGTTCCAGGAAGTAAAGGGAGATCTAGTAACCTGCCCTTAGTAAAAATGGTGACTATGCGAAGAATGGGGAGGAGAAGGAAAGAATACAAAGCATGCAATTATCTAGAAGTATCTGTTTGTAGATTGTCATTACTAAACATTTACTAAACATTTCTAAACGGGCCTTTGTTGTCATTTTAAAGATAAGGGTGAAGTTCCTCTTTAACTCCAGTTACCCACATACATTTCCCATCAATAGCTGATTATTTGTTCAACTAACATAACACTTTTAGTTAAGTTTAGTGGTTTATCTTGGAGTTTATTGGATAATGTTGACTTTGTTTTGTTTGGTTTATATAAAAAAAGAGTATTCCTTTTTATAGGCTAATCTTACAGAAATCTGCATAATTAATATGGATTTCACAAACAAAATGCCACTTACAATTCTGCTTTCACTACCTAGTATCAAGTTTAAAACAATATATTTTTCTCTTTTAGAATTTGTGAGAGCTAGTTTAGTTTTTTTTTTTAAATGCCTATATTTAGGTTTAAGTTAGATCCATGTTCATGCTATTACTAATATTAAATTTGATTCAGGAAACTCTATTTTCTTCATTTTTGAATATGAGCAAATAATTTAAGTGGGTGCATTGCATTGCTACATTTATACAAAATTACCTTTTAGTGTAACATTAGATGCTACAGGCAAATAATGATCTCTAATGTAGACAGATAGCAACCTATATCTGATTAAAGGAAGTCTTTACATGGACTGAATGTATCCAATTAGAAATAATTAGTATAGAAACAGTGGTACAGAAAGAGAGCTTGTACTAATTCTCACCTTTTTATAGCCTGTCTAAAATTGCTTCCAATTCAAGTGCAGTTCAAGAACATATCCACAATGTAACAAGCCACATATTGGTACATACATACATGCATACAGGTAATGACATACATAAGGAAATAGTACAGTAATTTGCCAGATAATGCAAGTACATCAAAGGACCGAAGAGTGTATACCACACTTACACCTTTTTAAAAATAACTTTCTAGAAATGTGTCCTCTGGTTCCTATTGCTCTAAGGAGCCATGTATACCCCTTAGAAACATAAAGTAACAGAAGAAAGACCACCATCAAATCTGTCCCTTTTTTAATTTCCTATGTTTTAATCCTTTTTGCCTCTGTATAGATCTATGTTTGTCCCAAGTATGTTTAAATTCAGTTTCTGTTGACTGGCTCACTACTTCTGCTGAAAGTCTATACCAAGCATCAACTACTCTTTCTGTAAAAATACTTTTTGAAGGTTAGTTTTGAACTTTCCTCCTGCTAGTTTAGATTGTATTCCTGTGTTCTTGATATTAGCTTTTTATAGAAAATGCTGCCCTCCTGAAAATTATTCATACACTTAATGTATTTTAAAGTTTCAATCATGTCTCCTCTTTCCATTCTTTCTTTTGACTGTACATAATAGCTTTCTGTAGTCTCTCCTGATATGTTTAATTCCCCAGACCGTTCACCATTTTTTGTTGCCCATCCTTTTTATCCTGGCAATATCTTTTTCTAAGAAAGTTCTTCAGAACTGGACCCAGTATACTAAATGATATATACAGTAACTTAAGATCTCCTTTCCCCTGCTGGTGATCACTCTAGAGAGGCACCCTAGAATTTTACTCACTTTCCCCACTGCCAGGCCACAGTACTTATTTTAATGTTCAACCATCTGATCTAAGCACCCCCAAATAATTTTCCTCTGCAGTTTGGCCAACATGGTAACTCCAATAATGTACTATATTAGAGGATTATGTTCCCTAAGTGCATTATTTTCTTTTATAAACGTTTAACTGCAGGTTCCACTGCTTTGACCAATCCTCCATAAATGCCAAATCATGTTCCATGTTACAAACTCCAACAGGAATATCAACCCTATTGCACACCTTTGTGTCATCAGCAAAAAGACTACTTTGCTCACCAAACCTTTTGTTATATCACTTACAATCATATTAAATAGAACAGGAATAGAACAGAGCCTTGTGGTATACCACTAGAGACTTGTCACTGTTCCAAATGAACCCCATTTACAGCTACACTCTGATAACTATCCTTTAGCCAACTGTGCATGCACTGAGCTACTGGAACAGTCAAAGCTTATACAACGTATACATTTATGGGATCATTATATGTAACTCTATCAAATGTTTTGCTGAAATTAGGTAAGGCTATGCCCGCAGTGTCACCCTGGTTCAAAACATTTGTGATATGGTCAAAAAAATGCAGTCAGATCAGTTTAACATGATCTACCCTCAGTAAAGCCATGTTGCTTTGGGCCCAGCAACATGTGTGTTTTTAAATGGTCATTGATCCTTCATTGATTTATTTTATTTTTATTTATTGTTATTTTATCCATTTATTTTACTACAAAGTATGTTAAACTAATTTACCTGTAGTTGCCAGCTCCTTCCTTACTACCCTTCTTGTGGATAGTTACAGAATGTACTTTCTGCCAGTCATGGAGAACTTCTTCTGTTAGAAGTAATTGATTAAAAAGATCAGTTATCGATCCAAGAACTATACCATAAAGTTTTCCTGGAACTTTAGGATGAATACCATCAGTTATTGCTTTATTAAGCTTTAAGTGAGCCTGTTCACTGCTACCTCTGTCTCTAGAAATCCTGAAAAATCAACCTTCACCGCTAGAACCAATATGTTTCTCCAACACATAGTATATTTTGCTCATGTCACTGATATACCTGAAAAGATCTGGTTTTATACACTTACCTGTCAGCTGAATATCCTGCTTCCTTGTATCTCCTATATGCTGGTTTTTCTTCTGCGCTATCCTACTTGATTCTGTACTGAACCATATTTTTTTTTTGTTCCATTTGCTCTTACTAATTTACCTGACATATAATCTGGTTGGTTCCAGGATAGCAGACATTAATAATGCCCACTGGTTACTGACTCCTGCTGGTTTGCTTCAACATTTTTTTAATAAAGATTTATAGAAATTTACTAGGGATGCACCGATACCATTTTTTTTGAGACGAGAACAAGTATCGATACTTTTCCTCAAGTACTCGCCAATACCATTAGCGATACTTTTTTTCAGTGTCATGTGACAGTTTTTCTAAAACAATACATACTAATGATTTTAGGACAGTGATGTAGTACCAAGGCCCAGTCACAGCTGCAAATGCTGCACCCCTGGTAGTTCTCCCACTGACTGTATAAGGGACGGTACTAATGTGAATGGTGTCACCGTGGCATAGTGGTTACTACTTCTGCCTTGCAGCACTGAGGGTCCCTGGTCAAGGACACAATCTGCAAGGAGTTTGCATGTTCTCCCTGTGCTTGAATGTGAGATAGGGACCTTAGATTATAAGCTCCTTGAGGGCTTGTAAATGTGCATGTAAAACACTGCATAAACAATTGTATATATATGCCAATATAAATAAAATGTACTCCATAAAGCACTGCATACTATGTTTGTGTTATATAAATGGAGGGAATTAATGAACAGGAATACTGACTTGAACAAAAAACATTGCTGAGGACTTGTGATTCCAATAGTAAATTACACCTGGCAAAGCTGCAATCACAGTACTGAACTGCACCCAATGTAAGTTGAGATCAGTTTACAAGTACTGAAGGATCTCTTGTCTACAAGGCAACTTTTTTGATTTATTTTGTCATGCGCACTTGCCATGTTCCCTCTTGTAATTATAAGCTAGGCAGGAAAGTTCAGTCTTGGTAGCAAAGTTCAATTTTACACTTCACTTAGACATTAGATTGGAAAACTATGGGTCAATAAGAATCATTGCCTAGAAGATGACTATCTTTGCACCCAATGCAAAGCACACCCAGACTGCAGCATGCAAGAATTTTGGTGCCCACAACGGAACACACTTCTGCACCAAAACTGAAATGTGAATTCCTAAACATGGAAATCTTCTTTACTATGTTAGCAAAAAAAGCTCACTATCAAAATACTGTTTAGTTGTGAAATCATTGAATATTTAGGAATGTTTAAAGGACATAATTGCTCTTATCTCTGCTAGTTACAGTACCTAGTTACTATTGTGCTGTAATAGGTACTTTTCCCTGTGATGTTCTGTATGACTTCTTACTATTATCCATTCATCTTCTCTCCCTGTCTGTCACTAAGAGCCTTCTTAGCTTTGTGCTCTGATTCAACCCAAATATATCACAGAGTACCTCTCCCACAGTTCAGATAGTTATCTTATCACTTGCAGAAAAAAACAAAGTCCTGATGCTCTCAAAATGCACATGACGGTGTTAGCACATCTTGAATGAGTGAATGTGACAACTGAATGCATGTCACAGCTCAATTTCAACTGCAGAAAAAGGACTTTGTGATACATTGCATTCTGGGTTACTAAATGCAACCAACTCTACCAAGGAATCAAAGGTAATTGTGTAACTCCTTCCCCCCTTCAAACCCACAGGGCCTTAGTTAACTGCTAATGTTGCTTTGTAAGTATTTTGCCTCTGCTTCAATCTATTTACCCACATAACAGGTTTGTTTTTTGTACTTATTCAGGTTACAGTTTCACGATAACTGCTATCATTTATGCTTCTGTTCATTTTCAGATGAACCATGCTTAGGAGATAAATCCATATTCTGCCAAATGGAGGTGCTTGCACGATACTGTTCAATACCTGGCTACAACAAGCTCTGCTGTGAATCCTGCAGCAAACGCAGCACTCAGTCACCCCCATTCCTCACTGAGGCAGCAGAAACTGAAGATGAACTTTCTTTTGATCCCAGCACATCAAGAGCCGGAATGATGCCCATATCTTTATCATCTGACAATGAAGAAACTGTATCTGAAGCTAGAAGCCTTTTGACCATTCTTTCCTCCATAGAAAACAATTCAGATCTTGGCCTAGTGTCTCCAACAGAGAATCGAGCAAAGGCATCAGATTCAGCATTAAGAAGATCCCATCTAGCAGCGAGCAAGACTTTAAAGCTTGTTGCTGTTCCTCCATCTGCAGAAACTCACAGCAGCAACATCTATGCACATAAATCAGGTGCTCTTTCTTCAGTAAAAAGCCTGAAGAGAAATGATAAGCCTCAAGAGAGGAGACGTTCTTCACAGTTGTCCTCGATAGAAAGATGAGCTTAAATGTGTAAGGACTGGAGCAAAAGGACACATTGGTGCTTTCTGCTTTAAAAAAAGTGCAAAGTGCTGGTTCACTTACTCATTCGTCCATTTACAACTGTTTTTTGCTTTCAATTGTAACTTGAAATTATTGTAGGAAAAACAAAGTTTCCCATTCATGATCCGTTGAATATTCCTGGCCATTGATGGGTTCATTCACTGGCCCATAACCATAAATCGGTATAGTGTTCTTTTCCCTTGAAGCCAGGTGACACTTCTCCCCCCCCCCAAAGAGCAATTTACTCAGCTGTTGTGCAGATGTTTGAATGTTGCAAAGTCAGTATTATTTGACATTTTTTTCTGATCATGTATTGTTTACTGGTTCTGTGTTATTTTTCCGGTGCTATTTGCCTGTCAGTACAATCTGCCTTACATTCCACGAGGTGAATCTTCCATGAATCCTAATGCAATGGTTCTATATGGCATGTTAATTTGACTAAAGCATTCCTCATCATCTAGAAGGGTGCTGTAACTTTCATTTATAAACCCTTCACGAACATGTAATTGATAAGACACAACATGTCTTTTAAAACCACTTTGCTTACTATTACTGTACATTTGTTATTCCTATCAGCACTTAGGTATTGGTTATATTATACTGGAAAAAAGAAGATGGAATGGAAGGAAAATACACTCATTAGTTAATGGAAGTTAGTAGGCACATGTTCCAACATTTGAAAATCATGCCATAAATGCAAGACTACAATTTTATTCATCCAGACAATGCCTATAGGCACCAAACTACATTTATGTTTTACAAAAATCTACATAATTTCTCAGTCAGTGCTTCCTCGTTGCGATCCAAGAATCAGAACTGTCCCACCAAAATAGGGATGGTTGAGAGATATTTAGTAGACTCTAATCTACCGAGAAGAAAATATTCCACTTTCTATTTGGAAGATGCATATTGGGAAGGTTGAGAGATATTTAGTAGACTCTAATCTACTGAAGAGAAAATATTCCATCTTCTATTTGGAAGATGCAGTTACAACAATAGTTATTAATATAGGAGGAACTGAAATGGACAACCTCTATATTCAGAGGAAGTAAAGAAAAGTAGACTAGTATTACTAAAGAAATGACATAATTACCTTTTTTTCTATGGATCGGAGTCTTGAGCTCTGAGAAAGAAACAAGTAACCAACATTTAGTCTTTGCACATTTTACCATAATAGGACTCAATAATCCAAATTCCAATCATAGACCGAAGAGAGATATATATTTTTTTTTTTACAAAACTCACCTCACTTTTCACAACCACAATGCTTCTGACTGCAATAATATACTTACAACATGGTCTCCAAGATCATCTTTTCATCAATTTCACCAATCTTGCTCTCTCATGTAGCTGTAAAGTACTTGTATATAGAATATAAAAGTGAAGATATTTATTAAAAGGTGATTTTCTTGATAGATTTTATTTACTGAATATTTACAATGGTAGCATTTGCATAGTTTTTTTTTTTACCTGTCTATTAAAAAGCAGGTAAGCAATTTGCACGACAGTCCTTTGCAAACATAGGTTATAAGCTAAACCAGAACTACTGCATAAAATATGGCGCTTAAAACCAATAATTTGATTAATTAATTTCACCTTAAACATAATTCGTTTTAAATTTGACAAACAATTTCTCTTGAAAGAATTGTCCATGATAAGCCAAAAAACGTTATACATCAATGATGTGTATAATTAGGTTTAGAAATCCAGTGTAAAAGATTAAAGATGAAATAATGCAACGCAACAAAGTCAATGTGAAACATAACTGTAACTAGACCTTTAGAACTAAATTGTGGATTATTCCATGTAATGTATTGTGCATAAGCTAACCCTAAAGTATTGACTTGACACCTTCAAAGGCTTTATGTGACACCACTGTAAAGCTTTAAAAGGTCAGAACTATAGCCTAGATTAGTATTCAGACAACCCCTGACCACAGACAGACAATTAGGTTTATGACTGCCAAGACAAAAAAAGTATTACAAAATGTTTTTTTCTTCATATTCTATTATTGTCTGGATGTAGATATTCATTGTGCTGTATGTCGCTTTTACCATATATTTCTTACAGAGCTCATTTTGTGACCTTTTTTAAGTGTACACTACTGATGCTGTTTGTTGTATTGGGGAGCACTTAGCAATAAAAAGCTTTAACATAGTGTACTTTTTCTGGCTTGTTTGAGTGTCAATTGTGACTGTTTATTCAGCACTCAATGTCTACAGATTAGCAATAATATTGTAACCTTGCAGATGCTGCTTGGTTGAATGACTGACTACACAGATGAAAAGAGAGAACGATACTTTGTTTCATGGTGCCTTGCTATATGGCCTGCAGCTACTGGAAAGGTAGGTGAATGAGATTGTTGCCAGAGTATTTGGTCTTATAATCTAGCTATCTGGTGTTATAGACATGGTTTTGTCCACTGATAGTTCTTGGTCTACTTCTTGAAAATACAGAAAATACATATATGGCTGTATTGGCTATATATGGCTATATGGCTCTATATGGCTGTATTGGCTATATGGCTGTATATATGGCTGTATTGCTGCTTTTGACACTGTTGACCACCCGCTGCTGCTCAAAAAACTCCAGTCGCTTGGCCTACAAGACTCTGCTCTCTCAGGGTTCTCATCCTACTTATCTACACGCCCCTTCAGTGTCACCTACAATTCTAACTCCTCCCCTCCTTTCTGTAGGGGTCCCCCAAGGCTCTGTCCTTGGACCCCTCCTCTTCTCCATCTACACCTCCTCCCTTGGTCAACTAATAACCTCACATGGCTTCCAATACCATCTCTATGCCGATGACACTCAAATTTTGCTTTCCACTCCACAACTCTCCCCCTCCAGTGTCCTCTCGTGTCACTAATCTACTAACTGACATATCCGTCTGGATGTCACAACATTTCTTATAGCTCAATCTTTCAAAAACTTTCAAAAACCTTCCCCCAACATTTCAGTTGTGATTGATAACACAACTATCCAAACCTCCCCTCATGCCAAGGTCCTAGGTGTCATCCTTGACTCGGACCTCACCTTTCTTCCCCACATCCAATCGCTATCCAAATCCTGCCACCTTCACCTTCGTAACATCTCAAAAATACGCCCCTTCCTCACCAATGACACCGCAAAACTACTCATACACTCCCTTGTTATCTCTGGTCTTGACTATTGTAACTCCCTCCTCATTGGCCTTCCACTACACAGGATATCCCCCCTTCAGTCTACCATGAATGCAGCTGCCAGACTCATTCACCTTACCAACCGCTCAGTGTCTGCATCCCCCCTCTGCCAATCCCTACACTGGCTTCCACTTGCCCAGAGGATAAAATTCAAAATATTAACAGTCACCTATAAAGCCATCCACAACTCCGCCCCCGGATATATCTCAGACCTTGTCTCTAGTATCACCCCAACCCTCCCCTCCGCTCATCCATTGACCTCCTGCTTTCCAGCTCCCTTGTCCACTCCTCCCATACTCGCCTCCATCCTCTGGAACTCTTTACCCCAACCTGTCCGTCTATCTCCCACCTTGACTGCCTTTAGGCGTTCTCTAAAGACTTATCTCTTCAGGGAAGCCTATCCCACCTCGACCTAACCACTGAAGCTCCACATTCTCAAATAATTCATTCCCACAGCTACCTCCTCATGTATCATTTCCCCCTCCTCTTTCAGATTGTAAGCCCTCATGGGCAGGGCCCTCCTTAACATCTTGTCTTGAATTGTATTGTAACTGTAATGTCTTCCTTATATTGTAAAGCGCTGCGCAAACTGTTGGCGCTATATAAATACTATATAATAATAATTGTATGTGGGCTAATGCACATTGTAACAATTTTAAGCGTGACTGAAAGGTCCCAAGAGAATTCCAATTTACACACTAATAATTATTGAAAAGCAGGGGATTTAATTTGAAAGTAAAGGGGAACCCCCACTCCCCACCAACTTTCTGTCATTTCACTCTTGCCCTTTTCCTCTATTACAAACAGTTATTTTAAATACCTTATTCAGTGCTCCCTCCCTGAGGTGAGAATGATGCAATAGCTGCCTGCAACTTCCTGGGATACCCACATCATGCATGCCAAGAGTTCTACAGCACATGTGCCATGGTCTGTCATCAGGGGCCAGCTGTCTCTTTGTGGTTCTTGCAGCTGGACCCTGATCCTGCACCACAGTTCATGCGCGTTATTAGGAGGCTGGCTTCAATAATCCCGAAAAGACAGTTGGCCCCCCAATTCATAGAAGGAGATGATGTGTGGGAATAGGTGTGCAGCAATGGAGCCCTACAGAGCACTGCTGGATCACTGGTCATGTAAGTATGTTTTTTGTTCATGGGGTTGTAGTAAATTTCCTCTTTAAAGTGAATCTGGGGCCAGGCTACAGACATTTACATATTTATATATTCTTATCAAACAGTAAGTGAGCTGTAAAACAAGCCCTCACTGACTCTGTAGCTAAAGGCACTGTGAAGCAATTCATCCCTAAAATTTACTGCAGACACACTGAGTACTTCCCTCCGCAGTTCAACTAATCCTCACTCCCAGAAAACGTGCTCTGTGCACATAAGGGCTTATGCACATGGCCAAATGCAGTGTTTTTATCAGCACTGCATTTTTATTTTTCATTTTCATGGAACTGAACGCAGTTCTATTGTCTTTCTATGGGCCTATGCATCAAAACGTGCACTGCTTTGAGATCTGTAAAATCAAAATAGAAAAATCTGAAAATGAGGTCAGTAATTTATGAGTGTACATATATGTGTAAAGGTGCGTGCATTCCTATGTGCGTATGTACGTAAATTGAATGCAATGCAATGGAAGTAGAATTTTAGGCTTCTATATGCTGTATGGAATTTGATGCATCTATATGATATGTACCAATCCATGTGTTTTTTTTTTAACACAGAATCTTTCTGCAAACATCTGCTAGAAAGATCCTGCATAGATGATCAATATTTCATTGTGGCCGTATGCATAAGGCCTTAGCATTTAGGGGGCTGGAAAGCTGCCAAGAAACTGCTGGGTAACAACTTAAAAATTGGTTGACTTTGGCAATATTACATTTATATAATTGATTCCCAGTTACATTAGCCCCAAATAAATGTATTGAACAGGTCCATTCCTTGCTATCATATACATTAACATAGCTCATTAACTGTTTCTAAGTTCATTCGTGGTGATAAGCACAATGATTATACTATATATATTTATACATATATATATATATATCTCCGAGACCATTGAAAACTGCACTGTCCTATATTCATGCAGCTTTGGTTTTATCACTGTACAAATTTACAGCAGCACTTATGCTAATATTTCATAATGGTTGCAGTCTTGTTAGTTTGTACAGATCTTTTAGCAATCAGTGTTCACAAAATACCATTTGTGCAGATATGATCCAGGATACAGGAAAAGTCCAAATTTTTCATTTATGACAGGATCTCTTACAGGCATATTCCTTGTTCAGACAGGACAGATTGGTGAGTAAAATGCAAACCCGAGGTAATGCTCAGCATTAGCAATACCCCGCGTCTTTGTTCATATGTGACCAAAGTTATACATTGCAGAGTGGCAATTTGTAATAAAAACTCTTCAGTCCAAGGTGAAAATGCAGCGCAGTTAGGAACCAGCAAAGCATACAAACTTAAATAAATTGATCAATCAAATTCTAATAATTATTAAAAATAAATAAATGTGTTTTACTAAATGCAACTAGTGTAAGTACCTGCTTGACTTTGAGTCAGCCTCCTATAGCATATCTAATCCCAAAACCAAAAAGGTATCATATTGCAGCTTACAGTTCTTAAATGCGGTGGCTGCTTTCGTTCCTGTCTTAGAGTGGCTCCACTCCTCTTCTATAGAGGAACAATGGAGCCACCCTTAGACAGTAGCAGATGGTAGTGTTGAATTCACTGGCAGATTTAGTTGGACTTGACTACCAAATTAAATCTCAACTTCAGCTAACACTCTTTAAAGGAGAACTATGAGGTGAGTGCTTTTCACTTACCTCATAGTTCTAGCCGACCTGTGACAATGAGACTGTCACAGGTCGGCTCAGTAGATCGGGAGGTGAGCGAACACATACCGGCGTTCGCTCACCTCTCGATCCTGTCGCGGCTCTCCGCCGTGACAGGGGAGGGACTGGATTCCCCCCTCCCCACTCCGATCCGCCAGCGCTGACTGGCGGAACGGACGGGGGAGGGGGCGGGTACAGCTGGCTCTGCCTCTAGATAGCCTCTAGATGCGGCATCTCAGTATACCGCGAGCAGCAGCTCGCGGTATACTGCGGCGTCTCAGTATACCGCGAGCTATAGCTTGCGGTATACTGAGCCTAGGGTGATGGGAGGACGCTAGTTTGTGTCCTCCCGTTACCCTAACGAGAACTATGGGGAAAAGCCTTAACCCCATAGTTCTCCTTTAAGCAGTTACAGCAACAGTTTGTTTCAACCCTCTATCCACCTTCTTTGCTGAACAGCTTGGTCTGTTAAAGGATGTTGAAAAATTACAGACTTACTGCCAGATCACCAGGTGAATGAAGCCACTACATTTAATGAATGGCAATCTGCACTGTAATACACTTTTGCTTTTGGGTTTAGATACCGACACTCAAGCTGGGAGAGGGAGGGGCAATTCTAGGAGCTAATCAGGGTCTGTTGTATGCTGGCAAGAAACATGCTGATGGGAGAAAAAAAAGCAGAAGGATGACTTTTTACTGTGATGCTGCTCCTTCACTGTTCAATTACAGGCTGGGAGTGGGGAGCTAAACTGCAGCTCAGGTCACCACTCTGACTCTGCTGTCTGGTAACATGGTGTATTTCTGTGCATGTAGAAATACAAAAAATGTTTAAGGGAACACATCTCACATATATGTATTTCAACAGTCTATTTAGCTGTTTGCCTGGAGTTCAGTTGTAATACTCTTGCCCTCCCTATAGGTTTCAACAGAACTTGCACAGTTCTACTTAGAAGTGGTAACTAGGGGATACTTTGACTTAATATGACTTAGCATCCTTAGCAGCTTATTATGATTTTTTCTATCTGTGCTATTGAAAATAACATATCCTTTTTCAGATTGGTTTGTTTGATCTCCTTGGTATGGTCTTATCTCCTTGAGTGGGCTGTATTGTAATTTTTTCATTCTCACATTTTATCTGTCAGAACTTGAGATTGTTATTCTGACTTTTGTGTAGTGCATCAGCATGAATGCTAATCATTAAAACAACTTAAACCTTCATTTAAAAAAAAAAAAACATATTTAATTTTTTATGGTGGCCAGACTTGCGAAAAAAAGTTTTTATTCTTTATTTTTTATTTCCTCATTCTCAAGTGGTATGTGGTATCCAGACTGCCGCAAGCCCTCCCCCTCCTGTACGGGTGCCTCCATCAGCTAGCTGACTGTTGTGCAGACACCCATATGTGAACAGTCATGGCCGTGCCTGCACCTAGCTGTCTGCATCCATAGACACACTTAGCATGTGGCCGCCCAAGCCCCCACCCTTGCAGTCACAGATTGACTGACCGCAGAAGGAGCCTAAGGCAACCAGGAAGTGCAGGGAAACCTGTGTATCTTCCCAGTCACGACAGAGAAAATGAGTGGCTGCAGGTAAGTCTGGGGGTGATGAGGCTGTTAGAAAAGTACTGCGTGTTTCTTGCTTTGATGCAGAGAATACATTCAGGCAAAAAACACCCAGCCTTTAATACTACTTTAATGCTTTCAAAAGGAATTCTGCAATGGAAGCCATTGTATTTCTTTTAAAAGGGGTTTGTTGAAGCTGACCCAGAAGAGTGTGGATTACACTACTCAAATTAGGTGCTTAGAATAGTTTGGGTATGTCATCTTGATTCTATACCTGTATTGCAATCAAGCTGTGTCCTTGTTATCTGTGTGATGCAAAATTCTTGTTGATGAACCTGGAAGAGATTTACTGCAGCAGTTAATATATATATATATATATATAAGGTAGGTGCCAATCAGGAGGGGCCTGAGACTTTTAGTCTGGAAAGCAAACGCAACCATCTGGCCCTTTAATACCATCTGGCCCTTTTATAGAGAAAGAGATGATTTCCTGTTGGCTAAAGAAAGTGCACTACACAAAGTATGCTTTGGTGCTGCAGTGATTTGTAGCCATGGTGACATGTAGGTGTTGTCTTAAAGGGCATGGTTTATTATAACACACCTTTCCACACTGGGATTGTAACTAGTGTTGGGCTCGATGTTCGAGCCGAACGTGAGTTCGACTTCAACATTGGCAGTTCGTATGTTCGGCGAACACACAAACTGTCAGGGTGTTTGGCAGGCTATTCGCCCGCCGAGCATCCCGCACAGGGCACTGTGCCTTGTGAGCCCCGATTGGCTAAAGCCTTGCACCTGACCACAGGTCTGGTGCAAGACTTTAGCCAATCAGGACATAGAGAACTGTGAAGCCATGATTGGGCAAAGTCATGATGACTCTGCTCATTCATGGCTCACCTGTCACAACTGTAAACAGTTGGGTAGAGCTAGCTGTCACTCTGCCCAAATGTTTATATGTTACTGGCATTTGTCAAAGTGCCATTATACTGCGGGTGTTCGTTGCTGCGGACGGGACAGCGGTCGTCTTTTTTTAAATGTCTATTTATTTTTTATAGTTTCATTTTTTTTTCTTTGAGTCGTCATCGTGGACAACGCTGGAGGGCGTGATTGACCCTGGATTACATCCGTTGATCAATTTTTGGGGGGTTTTGTTTGTCAAAAACATTTCTTTTGTTTTTTTTTCCGAATAAAGGATTTTTTCAAAAGTTTTATTTACAATTTTATTTAACCCTTTAGTGAATGGGTAGGGGTACATGTACCCCATACTCATTCACAAGGGGGGCAGCATCTGGGTGCCCCTTTGTTAAAGGGGTACCCTGACGTGAATAAGCCCCCTGCCCGCATGACCATAACCAAGGCCCCAGGGCTTGTGGGGAAGAGGCCCTTGTCCCCATCGGCACAGGGACAAGGTGCTTTTCCAGGGGGCGACCCTGGAAAAGCACCCTCCCAGTGCCAATGTGGCCTGGTATGGGAGGGAGAGGGGAGGTGCTCGCTTGTCCCCCCTTTTCCGGCCCTGCCAGGCCTATGCTCAGATCAAGGGTCTGGTTGGGAATTTTAAGAGGGACCCCACCTTTTCCCCCCCTCATTTTTTGGGGTGGGGTTCCTCCTTAAAATTCCTACCAGACCTTAGGGGTCTGGTATGACTTTTGGGGGGAACCCCATGCTTTAAAAAAAACACACTAATTTGGTCTCCCCTAACATTCCTACCAGACCTAAAGGGTCTGGTATTGTTTGGAAGAGGGAACTGCAGGCTTTAAAAATAAAAAAAAGTAATTTATTTTCTTTAGAAATGTCAGTTTTACTGCAGCAGGTTCTATACATCGTACAGATTTGCCACTTTACAGGCAGTTTAAGGGGACCCCCCAGGCACGATATTTAAAGGAATTTTTTGTTTTTATTGTTACCATTTAAGTGATGTTAAAAACACTGCTCCTTTAAAAACTGTATTTTTTAAAAGTGTTTTTTTCATTGATTCCTGTCCCCCAGGGCAGTACCCGGATCCCCATACACTTTTTATGGCCAATAACGTGCATATAAGCCCGCTTAAAGGGGACAATTGTTTTTGAAAGTTCTACCCCCCATAGACTTACATTGAGTTTGAGTTCGAATTCAAACTTTTTGGATGTTCGAAAGTTCGAATTCGTACCGAACTCGGACCTGTTCGGCTCATCACTAATTGTAAGGAATGTTTGGCAAATTAAGGAATGTACAGTAACTTCATGGTTGAAAATGGAGGACTCTGTCTCTATGATGATATTGACTCACCAAAATAAAATACATAAAAATACTATGTAATTATCACAAATAATCCTTATCATCCACTTCCTTTTAGTCACAACACATTTTACAGTTTACATTTTTCCAGCATTGACTTATTTTGCAGCTCTCTACTTTCAGCTGCATAACATCTCAGAGCCACAATGGAAGTAGATGCTGGAAGATCACAGGTCTAAACAGGAAGCAGATGGCTATATAATGCCCATATGAGGTCCTACTCTGATTAAGGTTTTTATGAGAAAGTATCTCCACGCAGGCCCACCAGTCCAACATATCATTTTTTTATGAACCCAAGGGGCAAATGACAAGACCTCTCTGGTGCCAATTACATTTCCCACTGGAAGGTAGAGCATTTGTTCCATATTGCCCACACAGTCAGGGATCTCTTGTAACAGATTTCTGGACTTGTTCTTTAAGAGGGAGTAAGAGCTACATATCATATAATTTACTTGTATTTTGCTAACGCAAAAAATGTTTCCAGTCAACAAATAATACTTTGAGAACATTATTTTATGCTATTTGTACACCAGGTGTTTCGGTACCAAAGATTAAATAGCCTTTCCATTAGCGTGGGAGGCCAGGAACACCAATTACATATAATGTCCCACAGGAATGCATTGTGCTCAACTTTTTACACAAAGAATTTCTTGGAAATTACTTTTTAATTCCAGCAACTAGAGGTTTAAGACCATACTATAATTTTGTTTTCATTATTCAATTTTATACATCGTTTACTCTACAAAAATATTTTATTCCACGTAATTTCTTAAAGCTATTTTATGGTTTTAATTTGCATAGACTCTTGGTGCTTTTTACAGCTTATAGTTCTTTTTTCTTCTTTAATTTTAATACATATTAATAGTAATTCATAAACAGCAAAAGGGAAGCTACAATTTACTTTTAGTGAGACAGTTTGTGTTTGTAGGTTTTGTTTGACTAGTAGATTTACCATTTTAATTTGTAGACTAAAACAATGGTATTTAACATTTCATCATGTGAATAGGGGGTGTTAAGGATCCTCCTATTGTTGGATAAAGTGGGGAAGAGTTAAAGTTTTTTTTAAAGATATTTGTTTGTATATGTAGGTCTTTGTTTGTAAAGGTCTTTGTTTGAATATGTATTCCCCATTGGAAGTACAAACACAAAAATATGGCGTGTCCCTGTGCCTTTAAGGAGGATACCTCCAGGCATATCTGCACTCAACCTATCCATTGCTATATATTGTATGCTCCAAGATGGAGGCTTTAATAGATCAGAGTCAGGACCACACTAAACAGAGAAGTCTTAATGAGGCTTCCACATGTTTTGCAAAAGTTGTTGAACTAAAACCTGTTTTTAGCACAGATTGTTAGACAGTGAAATTTGTTTTTTTTTTCTGCAGGCTGGCAAGTGTCCTGGGAAATTTTTGTGTTTCTGCTGTGAAAAGTCTTTTAATGCGCACCTTACTTTAAAAGTTAGTTGTAAATTGATTTGTATGGTTGCCATTTTTGATTTGCTGGATTGGTGTGGGGACACACTGGATGCTTCAGCTGCCATTGTGGTGTGCTTGGCCTTTGGTATGTCCCTGTGCCTTCAAGGAAGAATTGGCTACCTCCAGACATACCTGCACTCAATGTATCCATTGCTATAGATGCTCCAAGATGGAGGATTTCATAAATTGATTTGTTTGGTTGCCATTTTTGTTTTTCCCATTGGAAATACATTCCCTCACTTCCTGTCTCTGTAAGATAAGGGATTGTGGTTTTCACTGGGACAGGAAGGCAGTGAGAGTAGTAAAAACATTGTTAAAAGTTTCTTATCCTTTTCCACTTTGCTAAAATATTTTTGTTTGTGTTGCTTTTGGATAGATTTCACATCACTTCCTGTCCTGGCAAGAAATTAGGGGAAATCTTACCAACAGGGACACAGATGGAAATAAAAACCTGGCAGAGGATCTAAACTTTTCCCTCTCTCTAAAAAGAAACAGACCTGCTGCAATATTTAATAGTAAAGTGAGGATAAGGGAGAAAGCCCCAGAACCTGCTTATTTAAAATAAATCAGGCTACCTGTATTTTTATCTTTAAGGGGTTACTTTATGATATCAGGCACGTAGCAAGCGCATTGCTTTCAATAAGTCAGACTTGAGTGCCATTTGAACTGTGAGAAATCAGTCAATCATGGGTGCCTCCTTCTACATGTATTATGACACTGTGTACATAGTCAATAGTTTTTTTTTTTAATTCTGTTGGCCATATAGTGAATGTTTTTTTTTTTTAAACATTATAATTTTTTATTAAGGATGACATAGAGAACAGGATACAGTCAATAGAAAGGACATTAAAACACATCTTCACAACGATATTGCGGGATACACACAAGGTGATGCATTAAAGTACAAAATCAAAAGAAGAAAATCGAGAAAACTAGCATCACATATTTTACAGATGCTGGGGGTGATTTACTAACCTAAACACACGCACGCACCAGGTGTGTGTGCATTTTTACACAGCAAAACGTATTTATCAACCAAACACGAGCAACGTGTCACATTTTCACGCCATTATGGCGCGTTTTTATGTATTTACGTACGTGCGCGTCATGTAGCATGCGCCATAGGCTACACGCCTCTCTAATAGCGCCATGCAAGTCTCTAAAAGCATATTTCCACTAATGCCATATATGGAAAATCATGCACATGATGCATATATAATGCTGCTTCACCTCTATGCCTACAACCATCCCAAAAAACACTTTGAAAATGCTAAAAACAGTATTCAAAAATATGGAACTTACACACCACTGATGTGTTCAGCTCTGTATGAGCCAACTGCACATGTGTGGAGGCAAGTCCACACACTTCTTAAGCCCAGAAACATGAGCACACCGATTCTTCACGATTTCTTGGTAAATTGAATAGCAGTGTGTTCACGCGCAACTATTATTCCAACCATTCTGTACTGTCCAGAGGTGTTTGTTTTTTGAAAGCTTATTTCCTCTTGGCAGTTTTTAAGTGTTCCTCATTCCATTTATGGAGAGACTTTCATTATTTTTTGCGTGCATCACAGTTTAGACAAAAATGGTTAGCTCATGCATTTACATTCCTGCATTAATCAACGCGAGCAACACAACGCAGAGCTAATTTACACAACATCACCTTGCAATTCATGCAGGGCTTTGCACCTGCTGGGTGTGTACACACTACAAAGGTGTCTAGATTCCACCAATAGATCATGCTGGGAGGGAACACACTACAGAGGTGTATACTTGTTCGTGGCGTGTTTATAAGGTTAGTAAATCAACCCCACAGTGTTGTGAAAACATGAAAAACCCTCTACCAAACTATATGTCTCCAAAACTTCTCAGTTTTTATATGCTAATATGGGAGAAGGGGAGGGTGGGAAGGGAGGAAAAGAAAGGGAGGAGAAGGAAGAAGGGATAGAGGGAAAAGAGTATAGGGGGGAAAAGGAAGTAATGAAGAGAAGCCAGCTGTGAGTCGCAGGTCAGCAATACAGTGGCAGCAGCCACTGGATGTCCAGTGGCAGACTCAGAAGGACACCACCGATCTGTATTCATCCAAAGTTTGGAAGTCTATCCAATAAAATCAGGTCTCGCAAAATCTCTCCTCCCTGTGGTAAAGGGTAGCAGTCAGGTCCTCCATCAGCATAGTTTTGTTTCCCCTGGAAAATCGGGATACAAGCCTTTGCGTCATTCAGCAAGTGTAATAATAATGTTTTTTTGTATCGTTTAAGTGGCAACGTATTTTGGTGAAACAACACCGCCAAGGGCGTCTAGTCCAAGTGGACTCCTGTTAAGGTATAACAGAAATCCAGAATTGTTTCCCAAAATTTGGACAGTCGTGGACATGACCAAAATAAGTGCAGAAGAGATCTGTCAGAAGCCTGGCACCTCCAATAAACATTAGGACAATGAGGGTCAAACTGATGCAGCCCAGAGGTAGTCAGGTACCAATGAATGTGTAAGAAATGTATAACCTGCTTCCTGATTTCTGTTAGATATAGAGGCCTTGTGAGCGAACAAAAGGATTCTATCTATTTGAGCAGAGGACAGACTGCATTCAAGATCATGTTCCCAAGAGTGGAAGTAGAGTGATAAGAAACTACCAGCAATATCCAATAAGAGCGAGTGAGCCAGGGAGAGAGTAGGCCTGTGTGGTTCGGTTTGCAAGCATAACTGTTCAAATGGCATAAGAGGGTGAAATAGTGTGGCATAACATTTAAGTGAGGTAAGGTAATGTGAAAGTTGGAGGATGTGCCACGTCTCGAGAGTGGTGGTGAATTGCTCTTGCAGTCGGGTTATGGGGAGGAATCGACCCTCCCCCTGGAAATGGAGAGCCCGAAAAAAACTCTGACCTGACCAATGACAAGGAAGAGGGCAACAAACAACCAGGTGTAAAACCTGGTGATCCCAGAATAGGGGTAAGGGGTAAGTGGAGTGTGGATAGTTTTGAGGCAGTGAATAGTTTGAGTCACTTTGCAAGTTGGGCCAATGAGGGAGTGCTGGGAGACCTCCTGAGGTAAACGGCCAATTGACCAGGGGAGGCCTTGCAGAGGTATCAGAGAGGCAGCAGCTTCCAAAGAGACCCACAGTTTGTAGGGAAAAGGTGCGCACCATTCCAACAAGCGGGCCACATGAGAAGCCTCATAGTACTGGAATGGGTCCAGGAAACCAATCCCTCCCCTACTCTTAGCCAAACTTAAGACCTGGTGATGGATATGAGCTCTCTTATACGCCCAGAGAAACCTCAAAAAGATAAGACAGGTTTTACATAGGAAACATTTGGGTAGGTCAATGGGCAAGGTTTGGAACAGATAAGTCAGTCGGGGGAGGATCACCATCTTCAGAATGCTGTTCCTTCCAAACCATGTGAAGACACTACGGTGCCATTGAAGAAAATCCTTCTTAATGGAGGTCAAAAGAGGGACAAAACTTAATGAGTACACTCTATTATCAAGATATATGTCCCATGGTACCGAATATGGAAGTCCGAACACTTAAAGGAAAAATTTGTGTGCTGTAAAAGCTCAGTCGCAGGAGGAATAGAGACTCCTAAGGCTTCAGATTTAGTAAGATTAATTTTGTAGTTGAATAGTTATCCAAACTGCTGCAAGAGGGACAGCAGTACTGGTAAGGAGATATGAGGATGTGTGAGAAAAAACAATAGATCATCCACATAGGCTGCAACTTTATGGTGCCCAGAGGACTCTGACCAGCCGTGGACATAAGTTGAGTTACGTATTGTGCACAAAAGAGGCTCCATGCTAAGAACAAAAATGAGAGGGGATAAGGGGCAGTTCTGTCTGGTGCCATTAGCTATAGAAAAGGGTTCAGAGAGTACTCCTTCAACTTTCACCTGCGCAGCAGGGTTAGTTTAGAGTGCTTGAATCCAACCAAGCATATTAGAACCTAGGCCTAAAAAAGACAGGGTCTCATGAACAATTTGCCAATCCACCCTGTCAAAGGCCTTTTCCGAATCCGGCGAGAGGAGCAAGAAAAGCAAACTGGCGCACAAAGCAGCATGAATCACATTTATAGCTTGTATGGTGTCATCTCTCACCTCCCTCAACGGAACAATGCCAGCTTGGTCAGAATGGATGATATGAGGTACATGCGGGTGCAGTCACAGAGCCTGGACCTTTGCGAAAATCTTCAGATCGACATTCAATAAAGTGAGTCAAAGGCCTGGACCAATTTGGGGACAGCTGCCAATGGGATGTGCGGGATCCCTTGTGTGTTTCTGTACCTTTAAGGAGGTGGGGCGTCCTCCTGACAGGCCTGCACCCAATTTGATATCTTCTGCCCCATGTGCTCCAAGATGGAGACTCTCATAGTTTAGAGTTAGGACCGCACTATAAGAGGTGCCTTGGCGCGGCAGTGCGGCTTACACATCCTTTGCAGAAGACGTGTATCCAAACCTCTGTCATTGTCCTTAGTGGTGAGACAAGTTGTTTTACATGCTAGTTTGTGAGTGTGCCATGATGCCTTTCTACTGTTCCATAGCATCCCTGTCTTCAGATGACAGCGACGGCATTTGAGAGTTCTGGAGATACTCCCGGCACTTGATAACTTATATAGAGGAGTCCGTAGCGGACCTGGTTACGGTGTTAATTATAAAGGTCCTGATAAAATTAAAGAAAGGCCCTGGCAATTCCTTCAGGAGATTTATGAATAGAGCTTGTGGCGTCCTTAATCGACGGAATGTAGGTTTTTGAGAATGAGTCATTAAGGGCTCTAGCCAATAACTTCCCAGGTTTGTTGCCATGTTCATTGTATGACTGCCTATTTCTCACCAGCTGGGATTTTACCTTACGGAGAGCCATCTCTGCCAACCGAGCATGCAACAATTTAAGTTCAGCAGCCGTCGCCTCCGACAACGTGCGCTTATACAACTCTTGTAACTGTCGAAGGTGAGCCTTCTTACATCTAGCACCAAGTTGGATAAAGGTGCCTTGTAAATCGCACTTATGAATTTCCCATAAAGTGAGTGGGTTCATGTCACCTGTGTCATTAAGGGCGAAAAACTGATGTACTTCAGATTGAATAATAGGACTAAATTGGGGGTCTGTTAGCAAAGATTTGTTAAGGTGCCAGCAAGGTGGCCGCTTATTCCGCTCACTCAGTGACAAAACACAGTAAACTGGAGCGTGATCGGAAAGAGTCTTAAGGCCAATTGAACTGCTCACCACTGACGACAGCAATGAAGGGGATACAAAAACATAGTCGATGCGGGAATAAGAACGATGTAAAGCGGAGAAATACGTGAAGTCATTGGTAGTCTGGCTGACAAAATGCCACATATCCACCAGGCACAGGTTCTGTAAGGATAATTTCACCCTTCGGCATTTGGGAAAAGACATACAGGTGAAACTCGAATAATTAGAATATCGTGCAAAGTTCATTTATTTCACTAATGCAACTTAAAAGGTGAAACTAATATGTGAGATAGACTCATTACATGCAAAGCAAGATAATTCAAGCCGTGATTTGTCATAATTGTGATGATTATGGCTTACAGCTCATGAAAACCCCAAGAACCCCAAATCCACAACCTCAAAAAAGTAGATTATTACATGTAATCAATAAAACAAGGATTGTACATAGAACAATATCGGACCTCTGAAAAGTACAAGCATGCATATGTACTCAGTACTTGGTTTGGGCCCCTTTTGCAGCACTTACTGCAATTACTTTTGCACGATATTCTAATTATTCGAGTTTCACCTGTATGTGAAACCCCTTTGGACGTATCCAGAAGGGGATCCAGAGAAAGATTGTGGTCCCCCCAGACTATCAATACACCTTCTTGGTGAGTAATAACCTTGTCCAGAAAGGCCTCCAGAGCTGTCAGCTGCCCCTTATTTGGCAGATATAGATTCACCTGGGTAACCATAGTGTCGAAGATCTTCCCTTTGACAATTAGGAGCCTACTAGAGGCATCAGCAATCACCTCCTATATTTTTAAAGATGCTTTTTATTGGTGTTATCAATTGTTATACAATTTATACAAGAAAAAAGAGAAAGAAAAAAAACAGACTACTGGGTTAACATAACCCAGGAACAATTGTCACAGGCAAAATACAGGTTCATTACTAAGGTATTATCAGGCATATCAATTGGCTGCGGTACATTTTAGGGAATGTGAGAGGGGATCAAGAACTCCAGTACAACACACAGCGGTGAGTTCATTTAAATAAAATCTACAGTTCTATTAGAAGAAGAGAGTCAAGCAATCACCTCCTTAACCGTCCAGGGGACCAGACAGGAGATCAGAATGGGCACTCCTTTAGCTTTCAAAGAAGGAGAGGGGGCATGGTAAGACACTGGAAATCGAAAATTAGAGAGTTTCGGAAGCTTACCAGTAGAGAATTGCGTCTCCTGTAAAAAAAAAAACAGGTAGAGAAGAGACCACCTCTAGAAGTGACCAGAAACCAGGACAGTGGGGCCCACAGCTGTCAGGAAAGGGAGAAGAAGAAAAGGCACAGAAAGGGCTAAAGCAAGAGGAGAGCCATACGAAGGAGAATAGAGGTATGAGGAGAGAGAAAGAAGAAGGAAAAGGGGTCAATATGGAAGGAAGGGGAGGAGAAGAGGGAAGCAAGGGAAGGAGGGGAAAAACTAACTAAGTGAGACACAAAATATGTCAACAGTCCAGGTTCACCAGGCGCCCGCCAATGCAGCCTAGATGGAGATCCAAAGGAAAGGTGCCAGGCCACCCCAGACTAACCTACTTGTGGGTAGTGAGAGGCTACAGGGGGGTCACAAGATGCCAGGTAACCAGCTCAATGAGACCCAAAATAAGCAAACTAATAGGAAACATCAGAAAACAGGTAAGTTGCAAAGATAAATGTAAACCCGTAATACAATGGAGATAAACATCATAATAAATTCAGCTATTTAAAACATCATAGCAAAATGGGTAACAAAAAAAAAATTGGAGCAGGAAGTGGGTTAATAATTAAACATACGCCCAGCTGCTCCAAGTGTAGACCATGGTCCCAGGAGATTCCAGAAACATGCAGAGGTAACAGACAAAGCGAGGGGGCATAGAGCTAGATCATGGAAGGGCAAGAAGAACACGGCAATGTGGCAGTCCTGCAGCTAACATATAGTTCCCGGAAAGCCCATGGATCCGAAAATCTCATTAAGGGGCTCCAGCATGAAACAGGATAGCCCACCAGGCCACCGCAACAAGGCCTGAGACAGGTACTGGGGCATGCAATCAGCAGACAAAGGATCCACCGCTTGGAACTGAAAGGCAGCCGGAAGTTGAGATGGATATTAAAGAAGGAAAGGGAGGTTCCTGTAGCTGGAGAAACAGGGCAATGGGATGACCGCATTTGTATGATCCACCTTTAAGTTTGATCTGTTCAGGGATGTTTTAAGGCAGTAACGCATGTATAGAGTCCGTCTGGAAAGGTCAGGTAAGAGGGTAACTTGCATGCTGTCCACCTCAAAGGAGCCTTTAGACCATGCAGCACTTATGATTTGATCTTTCAAGGCAAAAAAGTGAACTCAGCAGAGCACATCCCGCGCTCTCAGTGGGTCAGGAGGCACTGAGGTAAGAGTCCTATGCACCCTGTCAATTTTGATATCAGTAGAAGTGGGTCTATCTTGATAAGCATTGAAAATCCGGACCACTGCATCACGTAAGTCCGTCTGAGTAACCGAGTCCGGTACCCCTCTCACCTTAATGTTGTTACACCGGTTGCGGTTTTCCATGTCATCCAGATGTAAACCGTTGCGCCATCCTAACCTGGGGGTATTCCAGGGCTGCAAGCCGATCCTGAACGGCCGTCTGAGACTGCTCCAGGCAATAGTTTGTGTGAGGTCAGAGCGCAGCTCTTCCAACTCTTTATGAAGCGTGGCCTCCAGGCGGTTAGTGTGAACATCAAGGTCCTGTTTAGTTAGCAAGGCACAGCTCGCGTGTCTCTACGGCCAGAGCACCCGCAGCCATGGTGGTCAGGGACAACTCGGGCAGCACAGCAGGGTGACTCAGCACTGGAGAGGCCGGAACAGCCTCCGGAGATGCAGGCGAACGGCCGGACTGTAGCAGCGCCGGCAATGACACAGATCTGAGAGCTGGATCCACAGGCAGGTGTCAGAGCACAGTGAAAACCAGACAAGCACAAGGTGCTAGTTAAAACTTTATTAAGAAAAGTGTCCACAGGAGCAAGCAAAAATCATAAATAGTAACAAACCTAAGCCAGGAGCTGGGGTAGGTAGTTGTACAAGCCAGGTCCGGAACACGGAAATCAGCATTGTCAGGAACAAGCCAGGAGAAGGAACCAGGAAATCAGCATTGTCAGGAACAAGCCAGGAGTAGGAACCAGGAAATCAGCCTTTTCAGGAACAAACCATGAGCAGAAACCAGAGGAGAATGTCAGCTAAGATCGGGTCATAAACAGAATCAGGATACACTGAGCATCGGGAATGCACTAGCAGGAAAGACCACGCAAGGGCGAGGTCAGACTGGACTGAGCAGTTTAAATAGTGAGTGGGGTAACATAATCACTCAGAGACAGAAAAATCCAGTCTGGCCTTCTTAGATGATGCTCCCTATTTGGCCATAAGAGGGAGCCTGGGAAGAGTGAGCAATGTTAAACAGTCTGCTCAGACAAAGGAGAAATCACAGGGGGGTGAAATGGTAGCCAAGCCAGAATGCTGCAAACCATTAAAGTCAGGGTGGAACCCTGACAGCAGGGACATGGGAGAGGCAAAGTTGCGATCAGCAGGCCATGTGGAGTCAGCAGACGGCAGAGCATCAGAGCGTCTGAAAAAGGCTTGCAGCGAGCCAGATGAGGAACGTGGAGGTTCCCCCCTGGATCTAGACTTTCCAGGCATGGGCTTGGGTAATGAAAAACGTCCTTGAGAGTAGTAGAGATGATTGCCGAGTAGAGCTCATGTAAGATGTGTCTTCACTCCGCTTTAGTCAAGTCACGCTCCCCATATAGTGAATATTTAATTATGTGAACACCTCTTAAAATTCAGGTGTTTCCAGTTAAGGGTACTGTAAATGCTACAGCATATTAAGACCTTTTAGACAATTATGCTCTTCCAAACTTGTGGCAACAGTTTGGGGGAAGGCTTTTTTCTGTTCTAACATGACTGTGCCCCTCTGCACACGCCCAGCACAGTCCGAGCACTGGATCGGTACCCAGCGGCCAGCGGGCCCCCAATCATCCGACGCTCCCGGTGCAGAGATGGGCCCGCCGGCCGCCGGATACTGATGGTTGCCATGGCGATAGAATGCTGAGCCAGATCGGGAGCCGCGCTGTGTAAACTGACACAGCGTGACTCCCGATCCGGGTCAGCATTCTATCACCATGGCAACCCTCTGCCAATCACAGCACGCTGCCGCTACTGCCCCAGTCCCCGCCCACTCTGCTGGGCTCGACGGCTGTGTGCGGGAGGGGCAGAGCGTGTGAGAGGTGGGGTAATGTATATAGAGAGGTGGGGCAATGTACAGTATATAGAGGGGGCAATGTATATAGAGAGGGCAATGTGTATCAATGGTGGGCAATGTGTATAGAGAGGGGGGCAATGTATATAGAGAGGGGGGGCAGTGTATATCGATAGGGGGCAATGTGTATACAGGTGAAACTCGAATAATTAGAATATTGTGCAAAAGTAATTGCAGTAAGTGCTGCAAAAGGGGCCCAAACCAAGTACTGAGTACATATGCATGCTTGTACTTTTCAGAGGTCCGATATTGTTCTCTGTACAATCCTTGTTTTATTGATTGCATGTAATAATCTACTTTTTTGAGGTTGTGGATTTGGGGTTCTTGGGGTTTTCATGAGCTGTAAGCTATAATCATCACAACTATGACAAATCACAGCTTGAATTATCTAGCTTTGCCTGTAATGAGTCTATCTCATATATTAGTTTCACCTTTTAAGTTGCATTAGTGAAATAAATGAACCTTGCACGATATTCTAATTATTCGAGTTTCACCTGTAGAGAGGGGGGCAATGTGTACAGAGAGGGGGGCAATGTATATAGAGAGGGGGCAATGTATAGAGGTGGCAATGGAGAGAGAGATGCAAGATGGGGGAGACAATGTGTATATAGCGAGATGGGGAGTTTATATATATATGAGAGGGGGGTAAGGTATATGTAGAGAGGGGTGCAATGTATAAAGAGTGTGTGTAGGGGGTTATACAGTGGCGGAACTGCAGCCGGTGCCTCAGCCTGGGTGGGCCCAGCACAGTCCCTGTGCATAGATAGTGGGACTTGCCGTTCGAAAATCGTGTGCCGGCTCCACTTCCTCCGATAGAGGTGCAGGGTGGGTTGGAGTTTGCGGTTGAGGAGATCCTGGATGCACGTAGACACAGGAACACCCTTCAGTATCTTGTCCGGTGGAAGGGCTATGGTGCCCAGGATGACTCATGGGAAAACTCGGGGGATGTGCATGGCCCCGCACTGGTTACTCGGTTCCACCGTCGGCACCCTCACAAGCCTTCTCCCTATAGGGCTCCCAGGAGGGTTCCTTTGAGGAGGCGGTTCTGTCACGAACCCGAGCCCCGTCTCCTCACACTGCCGCTGCGCCGTCTCGTTGCTAGGAGACGGGCCGACAGGCTTGCATACTCGGCTCCTCCCTCCAGACGTCTCCCTCAGACTCGTCACACATAGGAGTGATTGTTTCACTTTGAGCAATGTTAAAATCACTGCTCCTTAAAAAAACTTATTTTTTTAAAGTGCTTTTTATATTGATACATGTCCCTCCGGGCAGTACCCAATTCCCCGTAGCCTTTTTATGGTCAATAACTTGCACATAAGCCTTCAAAAAGGGGAATTGGATTTTCTGAGGTCTGGTCCCTATAGATTTTCATTGCGTTGAATGTTCTAAAGTTCGAACATGGGTTCAGAGCATCAGTATTTAACAGAAGGAAATAAACATTACATCAGGCTCATATTTGAAAAAACTCCTCTATATGGTCATTATCAGGGTTATTCACAAAAGGGTGAAGAGTTTGGAGAAGGCAGGAGAAGTGAACAATCTAGGACAACATTGAAAGAGACCCTGCCACCCCTTTCCTGAGTGACCGCATTCTACAGAGATATGCTGCAAGCATTGCTACTGCTACTGTGTGGCAAAAGCTGCTGCTGCTGGAACCTGGAAAGCTGTATTCTGTAGAGGAGAAACCACCTCCTTTCACCAATCGATGGGGGAGCAACAATCCAAGCTGCAAGAGTGGTGAGAGGCCATTGGCCCCTGTGATATTGTGTCTAAACCAACCGTACAAGCAGAACTTGGGCCCCACCGATGGCTAGCCTAGTTAAATACCACTGGCCAGTAGGTTTAAGACCCCGGTCTGTTTGGACTAAGACTTTACCTTCACAGTTTGCTGTTTCAGATAGAATTACATTAGTCACTTCAGTATTGTTTGCATATGCAGATAGGCAACGACAGTTAAGATTTACATGTGAACTAAAAGTGCTTTTATTATATGCTATTTATTTGCCATTGTTTCACCTGTTCATGCATTTATTGTGCAGTATATCATTGTCTAGTGAAACTTTTACAAAAACAAGGTGTGCTGGTGTGCTGTGGATCCATTACCAGACGTCTGTCACAGAGGTGAGGCAGAAGTATCTGTATATTCTAGCAGATCCTTAGGGGGTGAGCGCTACACTAGCATTGCACTACAGCACCATCCACTGCTCAAAAGACATAATTACAGTCAGTAATACGATCAGTATGATGTTGCATTTCCAACAATTATAAGGTCCCCATTTGTGAACACAGCTCTAAGTTAATGATAAAGCAGTGAAGTGTAAGCAAAGTGGCGTCATTCAGATATTAGTATTTAAGCATTAAAAAACAAAAATTCACGACATCTGCACTGACGCAATTGTACATTTACATAGATTTACATAGGTAAGGCAAACTGTACAAGATGACGCCAAATCCCAGCAGGCAATACATCTACAAATTGGATGTTTATTTCTTTCAAAAAAATGAATGCTTGGGCATTGTAAGGTTACATGGAAAACATGTTTTCCTAGTTCTGATATATTGTCAAAGAGTAAAAACTGTTCAAACATGCTTAGGAAGAAGTAGTCATTGAAATGTATATTGTAGCACTTTCCATTCAAGTGAAAGGAATAAACTGAAAGGCTAGCTGTCTGAGACCAAAAACCAAACTAAATATAATACACATTTCTTTTATGTATAAAAATACAGAGAGGACAGAACATTATGGGGTCATCTGGTTTAATGCAGACATAAGAATCGAGGAAAGTATTTCTGTTGAGACATAAAACCCCCTGAAGAAAGACAAAGATTTGGATCACTTAGCGCTCAGGATGTAAGGAACAAGTTGAATCATGAAATAAAGATAACCTTTTTAATAACTAAGTATTTCTCATGTCAATAATAAAATATTCTAAAGTTGTTGTTTTTTAAATGTTCTTTGGACATGGCAACTGTATTATGATTTTTTTGTATTTGTTGGCTTAGGTTGTAAAGAAAAACTATTGTGACAAGTGCAATAGTACAGCTCCCTGAAGGTAGACAACGATTTGAAGCACTTAGCTCTCAGGATGTAAGGAACAAGTTGAATCACAAAATAAAGTTGATCTTTAATAACTGTCTTTTTTTCCAAGTCAAAAATTAGATATTCAAAAGTTTTTTTTAATAAAAAGTATGCTTTGGCTATGACAACTGTATTAAGATCTCTTTGCATTGTTTGCTTAGATTGTGAAGAAAAACTCTCATGACAAGCATACTAGTGGACAGTCTAAATTAAAGGTACACTCTTGTCATAACTGAAAATTAAAATTCTTGCCAGCAAATACCTTTTGCTTGAAACTTGGATTTATTAGCAAACCTATTACTGAAACTGACAATGAGTCAAGTCTTGTATACATATGCAGCTTTCAAAGCCCTGATAAAGGGAAACTGTTCTAAACTCCAGAAATGCAATAGCTGTTTTTATCCCATGGCATTAAATAAAACATAATTTGTAACTCTAAAGTTAGTAGCTTGGTGCTATCATTACTTTTTTCTTCTTAGAACTGAAAATTAAACCCTGAGATGCATGCAGTGAATACAGCCTACCTGTTGAGTACTGCAGTTTTATATCCAAGTAATTCATCCTGCTCTCTTCTGTTAACAGGGCAACCTCATACTTGCTACTTGTGATACAGGTGAAATATATCCAAGCACCTACTGCAGGCCCTTTGCTGTCTCTTACAAACAGAAGGTCTCATTTAAAAAATGTTAGTACTAAGAGGTTTCTCGCAGTTACACAGATTCAAATTTGGCTTGAAAGTTTGAATGTGACTAATGATTGAGGAAGCAGAGGGCAAGGCATTTACTTGTTTTAGGTCAGTGTCTCAGAAAAAAGCTCAGCCAGCTGCTAAGTCCACTTTATTGTAGGTCCTCAAGTGGTTCAGGACCAATAGCTAGGAATGGTAGTCAGGAAAGGGGTGGCCCAATCATTACCTATAAAAAGCACTGCTACTGTGGAACTCACCGACACTTTGAAATGTATGTACAGATACTTGAGGGTACCTGCATTTCATTAGTGTTCTTCGTTATAGCAACTGGTATATCTGATTTTTTTTGAATATCTGTGTTTTTTTACTTCCTATATCCTATATCCTACCATATTTTTAATCCCAGTACCTTCAATTAACCAAGTATAAGTGATGAGTTATCATGTCACTTTCTTTTTAGGCTAGTTGTATCACATGTGGCTGGAGGTATTATATCATAATCCCCTACTTTCCCTGTTATAGAAAAATGTGACCTTCATTGGATCCTGCTCTCTAGTTGATTAGAGGAAAGGTGGGCTGTGGACTCCTTGATGGGGATGGCCCATGAAGAGGTAATACTCCCCGACTCCCTATACTGCTCCCAACCCAGCTGGCCCATACAAACAGCTAGGTATTTTTTGTGCAGTGTAGTGATTCAGTCGGCAATCCCACAATTACTTAAAAGGCTGGCAGGCTGCCAAGAGTCTGCTGGACAAAAATTGACACTGCAGGCAAACTGCTTCACCTTGAGGGCCCATTTATACCAGCTGTGTTGCATGGGGCTAGGCAGCCTTAACTGGCACAGCCCCAATGCAAAGACAAGGAAATTTGCCTTGTTTATAATCGGCTCAGTTCACACCACCATGTTTCAGTGTTGTGAAAACTTTTAAAGGAGAACTATGAGGTGAGTGCTTTTCACTCACCTCATAGTTCTAGCCGACCTGTGACAATGAGACTGTCACAGGTCGGCTCAGTAGATTGGGAAGTGAGCTAACACATACCGGCGTTCGCTCACCTCTCAATCCTGTCACAGCTCTCTGCCATGACAGGGGAGGGGCAGAATTCCCCCCTCCTCGCTCCGATCTGCCAGCACTGACTGGCGGATCGGACGGGGTAGGGGGTGGGTACAGCTGGCTCTGCCTCTAGATAGGGAGAGCCAGCTGTCACTCACGCAGCTCGGCGGATCCAGACATAATTGTCGGGATGCGCTGCAGCTGCGGCGTCTCAGTATACCGCAAGCTGTAGCTCGCGGTATACTGAGCCTAGAGTGACGGGAGGATGCTAGTTTGTGTCCTCCCGTTACACTAAGGAGAACTATGGGGAAAAGCCTTAACCCCATAGTTCTCCTTTAATGCATGCAGTACTCTTTTGTAGCACAGTGGTAGGCCACTTAAAATGACAGAGCTGAAGAGCACAGTGCGCAGAAGTCGCAAACTGTCTGCAGAGTCAATAGCTACAGACCACCAAACTTAACAGTGCGTAGAGAGCTTCATGGAATGGGTTTCCATGGCCGAGCAGTTGCATCCAAGCCTTACATCACCAAGTGCAATGCAAAGCGTCGGATGCAGTGGTGTAGAGCCACTGCAGATGTGTTCTCTGGAGTGACAAATCACGCTTCTCTGTCTGGCAATCTGATGGACGTGTCTGGGTTTGGTGGTTGCCAAGAGAACAGTACTTGCCTGACTGCATTGTGCCAAGTGTAAAGTTTGGTGGAGGGGGGATTATGGTGTGGGGCTGTTCAGGCGTTGGGCTTGCCCTCTTAGTTCCAGTGAAGGGAACTCTTAAGGCATCAGCATACCAAGACATTTTTGACAATTTCATGCTCCCAACTTTTTGGGAACAGTTTGGGGATGGCCCCTTCCTGTTCCAACATGACTGCACACCAGTGCACAAAGCTAGGTCCATAAAGACATGAATGAGTTTGGGGTGGAGGAACTTGACTGGCCTGTACAGAGTCCTGACCTCAACCCGATAGAACACCTTTGGGATGAATTAGAGGGGAGACTGTGAGCCAGGCCTTCTTGTCCAACATCAGTACCTGACCTCACTTATGTGCTTCTGGAAGAATGGCCAAACATTCCCATAGACGCACTCCTAAACCTTGTGGACAGCCTTCCCAGAAGAGTTGAAGCTGTTATAGCTGCAAAGGGTGGGACAACTCAATATTGAACCCTACAGAGTAAGACTGGGTTGCCATTAATGTTCATGTGCGTGTAAGGGTAGGCGTCCAAAATACTTTTGGCAATATAGTGTATATATTGTAACAGGGTGCCAGTAAAACCAGCCAGGTTGCCAGGAAAGGTAATTGACGGAAGATACATTCCGCCACGGATTCTTAGATTTATCATCTAAGGTAATGCCAGCTTAGATCTGGAGGTAAAGAAAAATAGCTCTTTACCTTGTATTGGTAAAACATGTCCTGGGGCTGGTTTTACTAGGATTCTGATAGAGCTCTGGGTGTGTCTCAGTGGAAAAAGAGACAGTGTGCTGAATGCAGCAAATGTTTGTGTTTGGAACCAAGCCTGTCAGCAGGACAGGGACCTGTGGATGGACTGTAACTGTTCCCATAGAGGAAACGGACCCAGTTCAAAGGACTATCGCTAATACCCAGTAGGGCTTAGTGGAGCAGGGCTTTATTTTGTTTATGACAGGTATTTTTGGGGCTGGATGCCTGTAACCTTTTTTTTTTTTTTTTTTTTTTGCTGCTGTCTGGGATTAAAGCTGGAAGTTTTGTAAAAGAGACTGTGAGTTTGCCTCTGCCTTGAGACTAGTTCCCTAAAAAAAAAAATAAATAAATAAATATGTATGTATCTATATATATACTGTATGTATGTATATATATATTGCAGCGCACCACTATGTGGTGATACATGATGATAGTATAGCTCATGACCTATAAATCCCTTTTTGATGATCTTCTCTGGCATTTAGGTCACTGTAAAAAGTCAATTGAACTACCTGTTGTAAAAGATTGCATTTTCTCTGAGCCCCTGACTAAATGCTGCTGCTATTATGCTTGGAACATTATCAAAGCAAAACTCCAGACATACAGCTAAAACACATGTGAAAAACACACACACACACACACATAATTTTTTTTTAATATAGTTTTTTTGTAGTTTATCACTGGTTTGGGGAACACAGATTCTGTTTTCACATACTTATTCTAGGAAGCTATTTTATATAGATTTGTTTTTTTCAGCTATAACATTATAGACCTCTTTCAGTTTGTTGACAATAGGGAAGTGAGTTTGGATGATGATTTTACTCTCTCTAGTAATAAAGGTAGGTTACGCCACTGGTTAGAGGACTTCTTAAACCAATGCACCGCGCTGAACCTCTCGTAACAGTATATCAAACAAAAAGTGTGTCTAAATGCTTAAAACAAATATATTCAACTTCCAATAAATAATTTAAATCCAAGGTGATAAGGTTCGCAGTGTAAGTCTCTTATGAGACGTGATAAGTGTCCAATAAATCAAATAGTGCATAAGTGTTCATATACAGTAATATCAAACAGTGCTCAGATGCAGATACATGTTCATATAAATCAGTATGATATACTGCGATTTCGGAACTAATGCCTCTAAGAAAATCACGGAGTATCTTCCTTCAATGATCAATCTCCTCCAGCATATAATGTGAAAGTAGAAGCACTCACCAGAAGTTTCTGACCATGCATTCAAATGGTCATTCTGCGCATTGGTGAGCATGCTTTCCTTCAATGCCGATCCTCCAGCTGTCACTTTAGATGTCGGTAATCATCTCTCCCCTCAAACACCAAACGAAATCCAAGGAGCTCCCCCACTCGGTTGAACGATCCACCCCACAAAGGGAAAAGGGATACAATAGTGTAGTATATCGAGATAAAATATTTATTAAAATGTAGTAACTTACAAGTATAAAATCATCAGCAGGCTGATCGAGCGTCCACCACAAAACTAGCCTCAGACGAAAGGAACACAGTACGCACCACTTCCTATGCGTTTCGTCACTGGGACTTTTTCAAGGAGGGAGTACGTGCAGAGTTAGGGAGATCCAATTTATACATCGCATCATGAATAAATGAAGAATCAATTAACATAGTATCCAATCATGTCATAAAGACATGAAATTAAAAACAACACCCCTTTGTATGCAAATATTTTTACCCAAGAGTCCCAGTAATATCAAAATGAGTACATTAAATTATTAGCAAATAAATTAATTAAGATTATCAACCCACAAATGCCAATAAAATCCAAAATTGACATTTTTTTTTTAACTCTTAAAGTGTGCAGTTCCCCCTCCCAAACAATACCAGACCCTTTAGGTAGTGCCGATGGGGACAAGGGTCAGGGTTTTGGGGGTCTGTGCGCAAGCATGCTTATTTGCATCGGGGTACCCCTTTAATTAAGGGGGCACCCAGATGCTGCCCCCCTCCCTTGTGAATGAGTAAGGGGTACCCCTACCCATTCATTAAAGGGTTAAATCAAATAGTTATGAAAAAGTCCAGACTTTTGATAAAATCCTTTAATTGAAAAAAACAAAAGATGTTTTTGACAAGTCTTTTATTAAAAAAATAACCCCCCCCCCAAAAAAAATGGATCCACCAACGTAATCCATGGTCAATCACGACGTCTCAGTGCTTCCAGCTTGAGCTGTTAGACGCTGTTAGACGCTGGCTGAAGTGCTGGGAAAACAGAAGATGAAGCATATTCCTGTGTTTCATCGTTGGTGTTGGACGGCAGGAGAGAAATTAGAAGTCTGAAAGATCCCGATGTCCCCATGAAGAGAACCTGTTACCTCCAAATGCTTCTTAGCCCTTTTGTGATAGCAAAAGTTAAGTGGAAAAAAATAAAAAAGGTGATAAAAAAGTAAAAAGTAATAAAATAAAAAAAAATTAAACCAACCCTGCCTACCCTGCCATCTGATTCTAATCAGCATGTGCGCGTAAGGCATGCACGTGTTTGCAAATGTGGGAGGGGGGCTCTTCAAATAAAAAATAAACAGTGCAATGTGCCATGTTTAGCACATCAACACTGTGATTGGGAACGCACACCAGCAGCTGTGCGTTGCAGTGCAACTGTTGGTGTGAATGCAGCCTAAATGGCAGACCATGGTACGGACACAACCTGAGTGACCATTTTGTCCGGACCGCGATTCGGGCCACAGCTTGATAAAAAAATGTATTCACTGGACCTCCTTGAATTTTAATTCACTATCTCTGGTGTACAGTATAAATTAGAAACACCATCTCTGTTCAGTGCTCATATCCAGATTAAAAACATTGTAGATGACATTCATGTTAAAAAATGATTAACAATCTACGTCGATGTTTAATAAAAAGCCTCTGCAATACAAAAGATACTAAGTACAGTGATGGAAAGTCATAGACATGAAGTTCTAGATTAAGTGTAAAAAAGGCAGTTTAGATTTTGTTTTCTAGTTGTTCAAAATATGTTTCTGTTTTTTGGCGAAAACATAACTTAAAGTGACACTAAACTCAGGAGTTAAATCTTAAAAATGCATTCAAGCACCCTATTAACAATACTGTACCTTATTTGTGTATCACTCGGCTGTAGATCCTCAAATCATCTCTGAATTGGTGCTGACCAGGGGCTGACTGGCAACTTTTAGCCCAGGGGGCAAGTACAACCCAGAGGCCCATGGTGAAGCAACTTGGCCCCCCTCTAACTCTGCCTCTTCCCCGCATTCTCCCTGCCCCTGTCTGCATCTTTTGCCATCAATGTAACAGTAGTGTGAATGTATTTATCGGTTTAGGAAATGTAAAGCACACTGGTAGTGGAGGGATGCCATGTCAGGGCTGTGCACATGCATGACTGCTGCGACCCTGGTAGTTCTGCCACTAACTCAGAAATACATTGTACAGCATTGCAGAATGGCATGTGCTATAGAGAACTACAATTCCAAGCAAAACATTACACAACAATGCAGAATACCATCAGCTATAGCGGACTATAAATCCCAGCAATAATGACTACCAACAGCTATAGAGAACTACAATTCCCAGCAATACCATTATACAGCAATGCAGAACAGCGATGGACTACTAGTTTGTATTGAGATTGTAGTCCATCACAGGAGCAAGCTTGGAGCAGTGGAAATAAGAAAAAAAAAAGTGTGGTGTGCAATATAGTGAAATGGAAAGTGTACAATTATACAGCAATCAATGCAAAATGGCACCGGCTAAGCTTACGAGCACATATAGACGATCGGCGGGCTATGGAGCCGCTAATCGCCTATATGTGAAACACCCGGTAACGGGTGTGTGCAATGGTCGGGTCTTTTCTGCCCGTGCGTGCCTGCTAGGGGGCGGACGCAAGCAGAAAAAAATTGCCGTCTGCAGACGGCAACCCGCCAATGCTGCAGTGCCGTCCGTCCGTTTTTTTTACTACGGGCGGACGGCAAGTGGTTAATGAAAGCTTCAGATATAAAACAACTGAAAGCAACTTTTAATATTACATTTGAATATTAAAGCTTTTAGTGATTTTAGTAATGAGATTTTAGTGATTAGGTTTTGATCTACTTTAAAGTGTAATTCCAATTTTGCAGCAAGATTGGGATAACACCTTTTTTTTAACATTTTTATATTTGTTACATGTTTTCCATTCACATAGCATAGCTTAAAAAGAAAATTTTCTCATTTAAATGCAAGGGGGTGAGGAAGGTAATGTTTATGTTAATTAACCCTACCTGTAGTGTGCTGTACAGCTTACTAACAAAGGTTTAAATATCTGGAAACTCCAAGGGGAATTTAATAAAACTGGAGCAGACAGAATCTGGAGCAGTTGCCTGTCACAACCAATCAGCTTATCTCCTTAGTTTGTTCAGTTAAGCTTTGAAAATGTATGGTAGAAGCTAATTGGTTGTCATGGGCAACTGCTCCAAATTTTGTCTGCTCCAGGTTTGATAAATTCCCCTTGTTGTATTTTAATGAGGGGAAGCTCAGTCTGTACTTAGTCTTTCTATTATGAAAGGAGAGAGAAGCTTGCAAAGGCCTGCTACACAGAGTCATCTGAAAAGGTAAGAAAGGTTTTTCAACATTTATTTAAATGGGAACATCTAACAACATATAGTGGGGGTTTTAATAAATTTTACTGCAGAAGTGGAAGTAGACTTTAAAGTGAATTTCCACTTTCACAGCCAAATTAGGATAACTCCTATTTTATTTTTGTTACATGTTCCCATTCACATAACATAAATAAAAAAAAAAAATTAAAAAAATGTTTTTACTTGTGTTAAGGTTTCTTGGCTTCTTAATGGTTAAAATGTCTACTTTGCTTCTATTTGTAATGTTAGAAGGGGTTGTGGGGGTGAGGGTTTTTTTTCAACCTGCCTGTACTGTGCTGGCTCATTTCATTATAATTTATGAAGTAGATATGAGCACAGTCTGACCTGACAAAGAGTTAAAGGATTAGGCGCCTGGCTTCTGCATTGTATGTTAACGAAGTTAATGAGAGAAACACAATCCACACATTTCAGTACTAAGTCTTTCTATAATGACAGATCACTGTGAAGCTCAGAAAAACCCGGAATCAACAATACTGCCTGCTGCAATAAAACATCTAAAAAGGTAAAAATATTTTGTCAATTATTTTACAGTATGCTGCTGACTAGGAACACATAATAAACATATAGAGGGGTTTTCTCAAATTTGGCTGCTAAAGTGGAAATGCACTTTAAGCACTTAACAACGTATACCTCTAGATGGCACTGAATACATTCCTATATACTGCAGTTTTGTCTTGCAGTTCATTTTTGACTTCTATCAAATGCTTTGGTGCAACACACGTGTTCTTCAGTTAAAAGCTTTCAATTAAATAAAATAGCCGAACAGTTCATTTGACATGTATTCTTGAACTTTTTCTGCATTAGCTACAATACATAAATGAAGCACTTAAAGTAAATTGAACCAAATAAGCAAAATTAATCTATGTATGAACTTGATCCTATGTTTAAAGGCTTAACTGTTTCTTAACTGTACATATTTTTAGGAAGTCAACTACAAATACTAAAGCAATCTCCCTCCTACAAGTACTTTACAGCAAATGCCTTCCCTATAAAATTGGAAATAGGCACCCTACTTTGTGATAGTATGAAGCTACTTCTGACTTATTCAGGGGTGGGGAACCTCCGGCCCTCCAGCTGTGGTGAAACTACAAATCCCATTAGGCATTGCAAGATTCTCACAGGCTTGACTCCTAGAGACAGATGCATCATGGGATTTGTAGTTCACCACAGCTGGAGGGCCAGAGGTTCCCCACCCTTGGACTTGTTCCTAACTGCTCTATATGGCCTCTCCCCCATGAACCAAGCCAGGAGTCACCAAACTCTTCAGTTTATCGGCCCATTTAACAAGTTTAAGATTGTTCATTGACCCTCAAACAATAATTATATGAAAACATTTTAATAAATACTGCTTAAAAAAGCTACTACTAATAATATTTCTTTAAATCCTACTAGTCATACTGCCTTTTTGAAACAGATTTATTTACATGAAAAACTGTGCCTCTGTTTTCACTCCAGTTATATTATAATACCATCAGCTATAGAGGACTACAAATCCCAGCAATACATTTCCCATCAATACATTACACAGCAATGCAGAATGCCATCAGCTATAAAGAACTACAAATCCAAGCAATACATTATAAAGCAATGCAGAATAACCCCAGCTATAGAGGGCTACAGATCTAAGCAAAACATTATGCAGCAATGCAGAATAATACCATATAGAGGACTACAAACACCAGCAATACATTATTCAGCAATGTATATGCATGCAATATATAAAGTTGCTACATACTGCCGCTCTGCTCCTGGGTGCTCCGGATGAGGGTCTCGGGAGTGGGAGATGCGCGAGGGTCTCAGCAGGGGAAAACTGTGTGAGCTGGTAGAAGTGCTGTAAACAGGCACCCCATGATTCCCAGGAAGGCTGCTGCGAGGTCCCCAGCAAGCGCTGGACCTCAGGCAGTCATTTCAATTTAAGAAATTAAAGCGCCGGTATCGGTTTTTGGTATCAGGGCATTTTTACGAGTACGAATACTCATGAGAATGCCTAGTATCTGCACCAATACGGATACTGGTATCCGTATTGGTGCATCCGTAAATTTAACATAGCTATAACAAGTTTTAGTATGAAGTGTATCAGACAATAATTATTGCATATAAAAATGATGTATGTTTTATGTATTTTATTATGTATGTATACATAATAAAAATGATGTATATAAAAATCTCTAGCTGCATTGCTGCACTTCACAATATTTCTTTAGAGTAACTGGGATGCAGTAAAATAACAATGCATATACTTTCAAAGTCTAGACTAAAAGTGACAAGGTAGTTAGTTGTTAATCAAAAAGTTATGTGATTGGGATATTAAAACTCTTTATCAGGGATGAGATTCAGCTTTGTCACTTTTACAGCAGATCTAGCAGGTTGTTTGCAGCATGTGACAGAATTTGCGGTAACGTAGTGTGCACCAAAGTATCTCACATTTATTCCACCTAATATAAAAGCTACCATTCAATTCAGGCATTTTTTATTAAAAATGTCTGGGAGCCCTTTTAGAGAGGCAGATGTTCTTCTCACTTAGGTAGTAGGGGACAAACAGGTTCTGCAGGACAAAGTGCAGGGTCTGCCATTTCTGTATCAGAGAGACCATGTTATACAAATTAGCAATAAGGAGTTTATGGAACTATCACTGACTTGTTGCAGGAGGACGGGGGGAGGATCTTGGTCATAGGCAAGCATTACTACATTCAGATATTGAGAATGAGGAAGAAACCGATATGACCACAGAGGGACGTGACATCAGGCAGGGAGCAGCAAGCAAGAGTGATGTTCCAGCAGCTGGAGCTAAATGTAAAGTGGGCTCAGGTCATGAGAAGGGAGTGGATGATGAAGTCCGATGAACCTGAAAAAGTGGGGAGTATGAGGAGTTCTCATTTTTCACAAGTCAACTTCAAACACAAATCTGGACGTTATAGATTCCTTTAAACTTTGTTTGCAGAGGTTATCAAATTTCTAGCAGTATCATAAATCCTGATAGCCAGGAACTGCACAGCCTGTTATTGAGCACAGTTGTAAATGGCTAATTGTTAGTTGTAAATAGCATTAGACCAGAGTCTGGAAGCCACAAGCCAGAGACTTTTTCTGAAACCCTGTTGTAAATAGTCATTAAAACAGTCCAGAAATGGTTTAAAGCAATGCACTTCCTGTTTTTAAACTGCCCAAACAAAAATCTATTCATATTCCATAAATCCTGCTATAAAAACACTACATTCTCCTCACTAGTCCCATCCTCTGACTCCTTGAAACTAACAGTCCCACTGATTCATCATTAATCATGCATGCAGCATTTTGCCACCTTTTGAAGGGGCAAACAAAAACCTCTTTGCCACTTTTTATGATGATGGCAGGATTCTCTCAGATGACCAACGTGCCTCAGATGCTTGGAACCATGAAAGAAGCCTCAACACTGCTTTTCCAGAGTTCTTTAAACCACAGCAGCCAGACTTGGCTGCAGGCAGTACTCACAGGCACCACTTGAATCACATGATTGCTAGCTACATCAGGCTTAGTTATGATGTGAAACAAACGACAAACGCACTCAACAATTTGTCACCAGTTATAAAGTAAGGTGCACACGAAATGGACTTTGAACAGTAAAACAGTAGAAAGGCCTCATGGCACACTCACAAACCAGCATGTAAAACAACTTGTCTCACCACTAAGGATAATAACAGAGGTTTGGATACACGTCTTCTGCAGAGGATGTGAAAGCCGCACTGCCGCGCCAAGGCACCTCTTATAGTGCGGTCCTAACTCTAAACTATGAGAGTCTCCATCTTGGAGCACATGGGGGCAGAAGATTTCAAATTGGGTGCAGGTTTGTCAGGAGGAAACCCCATGCATCGCTGCACCAAAACTCGTGACAAATTGTTGAGTGCGTTTGTCGTTTGTTTTGCTTGACCGATTTGGTGCAGCGACGCATGGGGTTTCTCAGCTGCCATTGGGATGTGCGGGATCCCTTGTGTGTTTCTGTGCTTTTAAGGAGGTTGGGCTTCCTCCTGACAAACCTGCACCCAATTTGAAATCTTCTGCCCCCATGTGCTCCAAGATGGAGACTCTCATAGTTTAGAGTTAGGACCGCACTATAAGAGGTGCCTTGGCGCGGCAGTGCGGCTTTCACATCCTCTGCAGAAGACGTGTATCCAAACCTCTGTTATTATCCTTAGTGGTGAGACAAGTTGTTTTACATGCTGGTTTGTGAGTGTGCCATGATGCCTTTCTACTGTTTTAGTTATGATGTGGACACTCAGAAGTGAAGACCCCATGGACTATCGTATGTCCAGGCTGGACCACTTCTGATTTGTCCTACAGCCAGTGTGTTATCTAAAAAGGCCTTTAGAACAGAAGTAAGTTTGGCTACAGAGAGGCAAATGCCTTTGTCCCCTGATAGTGTGGACTGGATACTTTCATTAAGCAGGAATCAGTATTGTATTACCAGTCACTGCAAAACCCCTTCTGCTGCTGATTGAACTTTTAATTGTCATCCAGACACATCCTGCAACTTCTCCTGGCTTATATGGTTGTTCAAGCACTGCAAAGGTGCCACACTATGTTTCTGCCCTGAAACTAAGCCATTCAATTTCTAATGTTTTCTGCAGGGTAAATTCTGCTTTGCGTTTGCAGCCTACTCTGGTGGTCCAAGATAGATAGATCTAAAAGTGAAGAACTGATATATTATGTTACCATGTTGCATTTACAATATCTTTTTTGCATGATTTATAGCACTAATATTAAAATTATATTAACCCAATATTAACACTTTCCAAGTGTGTGTTTGTGGAGGGGGCAGCACATTTGATAATTAATTTAGAAACAACAAAGTTTAAAGTTTGAGTTATCTTTTCAAATGTTTCACTACAGGTAAGCAGGAGCTGTTTGACAGCCGGCTCATAAACCATAGACTGCATCATTCCCAAGCACTAAATTTAACTTAAGCTCCTACATCAATGATTGATTTTGCATCAACTGTCAAAACTAACAGCAATGAATTAGACAAATTTGTATACAGATACTCCTCACCTAACGACCTACTGTACAGATACTCCTCACTAAATATTGCTACTATTCTCAGTCAGTATTTACAATACTGTATTTACTGTGTATCTCTAGTACTGTGCATCTCCAACACCGCAATACAGTACTAATAGCACAGTACTGGATAGTACAGTATGTGTGTGCCGACCACACATTCCAGCCACCCTGGGCCTTGTGGCTATCCTGATACAGTATCCAGCCCAGGATCTCTCTCGGGTCCAGGCAGTAGTGTGACAACGTACAGTACAGTTCCTCGCTTAATGATCAATTTGCTTAATGACCTAGTCGTAGGAACGGAACTCGGTCGTTAAGTTAGGAGTATCTGTATTAGGTTTAACATATGCAAAAAGCAAAATCTACTGACTGGAAACACTTTGTACATTTGAAGCAATAGCTATGGTCTTGTTAAAATAATGTTTTGATCAGAAAGTGAAATATGTGAATGACTGACTGCATTTGGGAACTTCAGTGACATTTAACATCTGTGGCCTTTTAAAGGGTTAGTCTTAGTCTTAGTCTCATAAATCACTTTCAGCTTTCTAAGACTCTGACACACTGGCCTCATGTTTCTCAGGAGACCCGAGTAATGAGATCCACCCAGCCAGTGTTTCCATCTTTATTTCTCTTGCCACTTTGTGATTTAGGCTTTATTGTCTTGCAACTTTTTGGTTAATGTTAATTACATAAAAAATTCAATATGGAATATTAGATCCCCAAAAATAGGTCTGGCAGCTTGGTGGGCCCAGTCACACCATATCCAGTGAGTTCTGGCACGGTTCAAGCCCGGAATGCACTGGATCACATAGATCAAGCCGGACCTCATTCTGGGTTGGGAGGGGGAGTGGTTGTGCCATTCATGTCAATGGCACCGCACCCGCAGTCCAATCGCCTGCACCAAAACATATGTGGTACTTGAATGCATTTACTATTTTTTCCGATCACACTGCACCAGAATGCAGGGCATCCCAGTACCATGCCTTCAGGTGCGGAGCATCGCACTACAGGTAGGGGGCGTCTCTGCTGTGCCATTGACATGAATAGCACCACCCTGCCCCTTTCACCCCAAAACACGGCCTGGCTTGATCTATGCGATCCAGTGAGTTGCAGGCTCCGACCATGCCGGAATGCACTGGACATGGTGTGACTGGTCCCTGAGATCCAGAAAGCTCACCATAGGAGTTCCCAAAATATAAAATAACTTGGTTGGTGAAGAAATTAGCCAGCATCTACCAAAAATGGAAATCTGAGATTCCAGTGGATTAACCCTTTAGGTGGAACTATGGGCAAAATAAAAAAAATGATGCCACTAGCATTAACACAGAAGTTTTTGTTTTTGAGTCTCCCCTGTAACATACTGTAATTTATTGATACTGTCAGTAAATCCATTATAATTCCACTTCCTGACAGTACAACAATACAGGTTATCGTAAGAAAGGGCCAAAGGAATCAAAAAGCCTTCCAACCAAATCAGTCACGTCTCCTTCCATCACAAATTTCAAATAATAAAAATGATTTCCCATTTCAGGTAGGCAGTAGGCAGAGCTATGCAAATCATTCTTTTACATCCCAATACCTAAATGCACATCTAGAACCGCAGGTGAATAATGCAAATATAGCCTAATATTACATCATTTATTCCATGCTGCATACTGCTGTTTCAGGCTTTTTGGCCATCAACAGTGCAATGAATGGATACCATGGTTTTTATGGAGTAGGGCAACCTTGGCACTCCAGCTGCTGTGTGACTACCAGTCGCATGAGGCATTGCAAGACTCTAACAGCCACAGGCATGACTTCCAGAGGCAGCTACCCCTAGATTATGTCTTTGGTCCTAATGAGATAGTACAACCATACAGGTTATGTTGAGAAAGTACTGAAGGTAACAAATATTCCGTCCAACCAAATCACTGCATAGCACAGTAAAGCCTTCTTAAAATAGCCTATTGTCCCATTCCATCACATATTCCATAAACAAGAGTATTATTCCCCATTTCAGGACAATGGATAGCACTATGCAAATCTTTCCTTTATACCCCAACAACCAAATGCACAACTGGAACCACTGGTACATAGTAAAAATATAGCCTAATATTATACAGCTGTTTACTATATACAACCATTCAAGGGTCCGTTAACAGTACAGTGTATGGAAACCATGACTTTTATGGAGTTGTACTTGGGATCCAACAGGACAGTATAGGGACTAAAGCAATTAAAAATCCCTCCAACCAAATCAGTGTGTAGTACAGTAACACCTTCCTATAACAGAACTAATTTACATGTCTCATTTCATCACATATCCCATAAATAAGATAATTATTCCCCATTTCAGGCCAGTGGGCAGAGCTATGCAATTAAACCCTTTACACCCCAACAGCTAAATGCACACCTAGAACCACTTCATTCATTGTCAATAGCTCTGCCCAATGTCCTTAATGGGGAACCACATAGATAGTCTTATTCTAGAATGATGTCTCTGCAATTTGGGTCTTAAGCTTTTCACTGCCAAGGCCTTTTTTGCATACATGTTATAATCCACATTTTAGGTCTGAAAATTACTTAAAACCCCTGAGTGTTATATATTTCCTGAAAGCACAGACCTATGGAATAAAATGGTGGCAGCTGCAAAGTTTTACGTTGCATGATATTAGCGCAACTTTCTATCAAACCCAAAATGTCAGTAAAAATTACACTTAATTTAGTGTCCAAAAACACAATATAATGCTCATTTTTTAATAACAAAAAAAAATGAGATTATGCTGAGTAAATAGATAGCCAAAATGCCAAGCTTAAAAATTGCATGTACCGATAAAATAGCCAAAAAATACAAATTGTACATAATTTAAAAGCCCTAACATTTTATAAGTTTAGACTTAACCATGAATATTGGCCCTAGAATTATTGCTCTCACTCTGCCACAGTGATCTGGCTTCTGCCATATTGCTTAAAGGGGGCGGTGAAGTATGCCCCCCCCCCCAGCTAAGGCACCAGAATCACTTCCAGTGTAAAGCCGACCATCGGCTTTACACAGTTGAATAGAGTCTCAGTAGCTATAGCCACCGGTAATCTGTTTAGAGGGGCCCGCTGCCAGCAACATATGCTTTACACCGCTGACAGTGAAAGGGTTAAAGGAGAAGCATTGGGAGAATAATATATTCTCTCCAATACTGGTGTTGGACTCTGCAGCTGTCCCACGCCAGCTGTATACGAAAAGCTGAGTGATTGAGTTCCAGAGGATGGGAGAGACTCTAGAGAAGTCCTGGATCTACTTGCTACTTGCTTGCTTGCTAGCAGTAGATATATGCAAAAACACCAGAGGGTTTAATAACCCTTTATGTCTATATTTTGCTCTCTTGGGACCACTGAAAAATTGGTCCCGAGTAGGGGGCACACATATAGGCTACATTTCTGTTGGAAATTCAATTGTAAGCCACAAGGAATTAAACAGACACGGGTACTGGCAGAGAGTTTGTAATACTGGGCAGGATGGCCATCTGGTTTTAACCAGTGAAATTGCCCTTTTAGCCTCCGCTGGATACTGACATTATTGTCAAAGTTTTACCCTCCTCCTCCATATATACATGGGCAGAAATATAGATTTATGTAAAGTTAGACCACATTTATAGCATACTGCTTGCAGTATAATTAAGGTCGTGTCTGCGTTACACTTGGCTGGAGTTATGGCTTTGTATCTCATTAACTTAGACCAATAAAGTTAACAAATCAAGAACTACAGATGGTGTATACTGTGAAATCCACATACTTCTAAGCGTTAACACATTCTTAACTGAAAATCTGATGTAATAATTGTAGTTGGGCTGTTTATAAAGCAATTATTTTATAAAGTAATTATTTAATGATTTAGTAATGTAGGGACAGTGCACAGTTGCAGCAGGTCCTGTTCCTGACATCCATTGCTAGGTTTCCAGTGCTTTCTGCAGTGTATATCTTTTATCAGATTGGCACCGCAACTCCTACTGTTTTTTAATCTGTAATAGCATGAATGGTTAGCAAATTGCAGTAGCAGGAAAGGCTGAAAGAGCTGACAGGGGTGCTTGGGGACTAAAATATCCACCCTGCCACCCGACTAAATGTCCACTATTCAGAAACTGGTATGTTATATAAGCGCATATAGCAAAGTCTCATGCTGCAAAAATGTGGCTTATTGCAGAGGCGATGTTTCAAGGTGTCTTAGGCCCCATTCACACCTGACCGTTTTGTAGCGCGTCCTACGCTCGATGAACGCTCTACAAAACGGTCAAAAAAATAAATAGCATTGTAGTCAATGGTATCGTTCCCACCTGTCCGTATTTCCGCCCGTCCCGAACGCACTACAAAACGGCCCACGCATGAAAAGGTCCCGGAGCGTTTTTTGCTGCGTATTGGTCCATTTTGTAGGGCGTTTTCCATTTGTATACTGCCAAGTAGCCTTTGGAATCGCAGTAAAAAAACCGCGTGACGGTCGCGCGACAGACGCGCATATTACAATACGCATAGGTGTGAATGGGGCCTAAGTGCCAAAAAATGCTTTAGAAGGTGTTGTACTACAAACATAGGTGCCCTATTGTCAGAAAGGTGTATTGCAATAGATAGAATATTGAAGAACATGAGTTAATGTACAGATGTGCCTCACCAGAGAGGCTTTATATGCAGTATGTTATATATGTTATACAGTATGTTTTTAAATGAAAAATACAGAATGCTAACTGGTAACAAATAGGAAGGAAAGGAAAAGGTACAGTAACTTGCATGCCGTAGACAGATAAAAATCGGTTAATTTTGACATCTGTGCCTTAGGTTGGGGACCCTGTCCTGGAACTGCATAAGATAGCACGAAATCCATTTTATATGCATGCATGCATTCTGAACATTTCCTGCGCCTGCACGGCAACGAGTAAATGCTTTCTAGACTTGTGTCATATATTAAGATAATATTCTAGATATATGGAGACAGAAAGTTGACAAAATAATCTTTTTACCATTATTTATTGCAAGCATAACTGCCTATGTTATAGTCAGTGTCACTATTGTCCTTGTCAAATTCTAATGTATTTTATGACCCAACCTGATGTATTGGAAAAGCATTTTGCAAAAAAGCTGAAAATATTTTAAAGCAGCATCATGAAGACTTTGGGTAAATGAAGTTTAAAAATGTAAGACAGCAGTGTCAGTCTTTGTTGCAAGATCCACTGACATACAGTGTCTTTTTAAATAACTCTGTAAATGTATTTACTGTGGAAAAAATTATGGTTTTCTATCACAATAAACACTAGCAATTCTAAGACAAGGAGCAGAACCTACGCTCGATGAACGCTCTACAAAACGGTCAAAAAAATAAATAGCATTGTAGTCAATGGTATCGTTCCCACCTGTCCGTATTTCCGCCCGTCCCGAACGCACTACAAAACGGCCCACGCATGAAAAGGTCCCGGAGCGTTTTTTGCTGCGTATTGGTCCATTTTGTAGGGCGTTTTCCATTTGTATACTGCCAAGTAGCCTTTGGAATCGCAGTAAAAAAACCGCGTGACGGTCGCGCGACAGACGCGCATATTACAATACGCATAGGTGTGAATGGGGCCTAAGTGCCAAAAAATGCTTTAGAAGGTGTTGTACTACAAACATAGGTGCCCTATTGTCAGAAAGGTGTATTGCAATAGATAGAATATTGAAGAACATGAGTTAATGTACAGATGTGCCTCACCAGAGAGGCTTTATATGCAGTATGTTATATATGTTATACAGTATGTTTTTAAATGAAAAATACAGAATGCTAACTGGTAACAAATAGGAAGGAAAGGAAAAGGTACAGTAACTTGCATGCCGTAGACAGATAAAAATCGGTTAATTTTGACATCTGTGCCTTAGGTTGGGGACCCTGTCCTGGAACTGCATAAGATAGCACGAAATCCATTTTATATGCATGCATGCATTCTGAACATTTCCTGCGCCTGCACGGCAACGAGTAAATGCTTTCTAGACTTGTGTCATATATTAAGATAATATTCTAGATATATGGAGACAGAAAGTTGACAAAATAATCTTTTTACCATTATTTATTGCAAGCATAACTGCCTATGTTATAGTCAGTGTCACTATTGTCCTTGTCAAATTCTAATGTATTTTATGACCCAACCTGATGTATTGGAAAAGCATTTTGCAAAAAAGCTGAAAATATTTTAAAGCAGCATCATGAAGACTTTGGGTAAATGAAGTTTAAAAATGTAAGACAGCAGTGTCAGTCTTTGTTGCAAGATCCACTGACATACAGTGTCTTTTTAAATAACTCTGTAAATGTATTTACTGTGGAAAAAATTATGGTTTTCTATCACAATAAACACTAGCAATTCTAAGACAAGGAGCAGACTCATATATCATTAAAACGATGAATTAATGTGTAGACCCTGTATAAGTTGCCATGGACGCAATTAACATTCTGTCTGTAAATAGTTAAATTATATTGTGCAGTCTGCAATGCAGAGAGACTTGTGGGGTTGCAGTGCTGAGTCAGGGACAGACAGTACTGTGAAAGACTGAAGCAACTACAATGCCCAGGGGGCTCTGTTTTTGCAAGAGGAGGAGTGAGGCTGGACTGGGGAGGCTTGAAGTTCTCAATTGAAAGGAACCCTGTGAAAGAGACAGAGCTGTGTGGTTGCCGCTGATGCAGAGGAGCCACAGACTCTGTGTGTGCTGTCTGGGAGAGTGCAAGCAGACTGAAGAGCCTACGAATAAAGAGAGACTTCAGCCTGGTCTGCTGCTCTCAGTGTCGCTGGATGATCGCTTTAGGTGGGCCACCGCATCACCAATACAGTGGGGATATCGCGGCCTGGACAAATGGCCGAGCCTGTGCATTGAGGGATTCTAAGGCCTTGCAATCCGCGAGAGGCCTAAAAGGTGTCTATGGAGAAAGTTACTCTGCATCTTCCTGTGACTAGGGATCTTCTTCAAGGGATTGCAAATGACTTTAGGAACAACAAAAGTGTCAGCTTGAGAGAAAGGGGACACCTGTCTCTCGCTGAAGTACATCACAGTGCAAGACTGACCCTGCGAGTGGTGAGAGACCTTTGGCCATTTGTGTCATTCTTACTTCAACAACACGATATGGGCCCCAATGATGGCTTGCCTAGACTATTGCTACTGGCCAGTAGCATAGGGTCAGAGATCAATTGGGGCTGGGACATTAGAAATCAAGTGTGCTAAGCCTAAGATAGCACCTGAGTCCGTTCTGTACAGCATATCTCAGTATACAGATAGCCACTGCTGCTTAGTGTCTGAATACCCAATGTATATTGCTGAATATTTGTTTCTTCAATTATTGAGCTTCTTTTATGCAATGCTTGGCATATGTACAGTCATGGCCAAAATTATTGGCACCCCTGCACTTATGTCAGATAATGCACCACTTCACACAGAAAATTGTTGCAATTAGAAATGTTTAGACATTCTCATGTTTATTTCTTTTGTTTGTATTGGTATGACACAAAAAAGTGGAGAAAAAGACAAATCTGACACATTCCATGCAAAACTCCAAAAATGGACTGGACAAAATTATTGGCACCCTCAATTAATATTTGGTAGCACAGCCCTTGGAAAAAATAACTGAAATCAATCGCTTCCTGTAACCATCAATGAGTTTCTTACACCGCTCTACAGGAATTTTTGACCACTCTTCTTTTGCCAACTGCTCCAGGTCTCTCAGATTGGAAGGTCTCCTTTTCCCAACTGTTTTTTGAGATCTCTCCACAGGAGCTCTATGGGATTCAGATCTGGATTCATTACTGGCCAGTCCAGTACTCTTCAGCGCTTTTTCAGATTTCATAATGATATGCACACAGTCAAGACATCCAGTGCCTGAAGCAGCAAAGCAACCCCAAAACATCAGTGAACCTCTACCTTTTTTGACTGTAGGGACTGTATTTTTTTCTTTAAAGGCCTCATTTCTTTTTCTGAAAACAGTAGAATGATGGGCATTACCAAAAGCTGTAATTTACCTCAGGCAAGTTTTGGCAAACTCCAATCTGGCTTTTTTATGTTTCTGTGTCAGCACTGGGGTCCTCCTGGGTCTCCTACCATAGCGTCCCTTTTCATTCAGATGGCGACATAGTGCAAGCTGACACAGTTGTACCCTGTGCCTGAAGGTCAGCTTGAATTTGTCTGGAAGTTGATCGAGGGTCTTTATCCACCATTCCAACAATCCTTCATTGCAATCTTTGATGAATTGTTCTCTTTCATCCACGTCCAGGAAGATTAGCTACAGTGCCATGGGCTGTAAACTTCTTGAAAATGTGGTGCACAGTGGACACAGGAACATTAAGATCTCTGGAGATGGACTTGTAACCTTGAGATTGTCCATGCTTTTCCACAATCTTTCTCTTCTCCTTGTTTTCTCCATGCTCCATGTGGCACACAGACGCACACAACTGAAAGGTTGAGTACATTTTTCATCATTTTAACTGGTTGCCGGTGGGATTTCTATATTGTCAGCACCTGTTAATTGATACTGGTACACACAGTGTGTGTGTGTGTGCGTGATTGATGTACACTGAGTGGCCAGATTATTATGACCACCCCATCAGTACTTCGTTGGGCCACGAGATGACTCCACGAGATGACTTCATTGGGCCGCCTCGTGACTCCATGAAATGTGGAAAGGTGATGCGAGCAATCTGACGCTGCACTCTTGCCCTTCTGTTGTCTTGTACCAGTCTTGCCACTCTCCGTTCTGCCCTAACATTGACTAGTCACTGACGACCACAATTCGCACGCTCAGACCCAGATTTTCAGCTGACAGTCCAGTCTTTAAACACTTTAACAACAGCTGCTCTTGAACATTTAACGAATTCTGCTGTTTTGCTGATACTCGCTTCATGGCACCGAGCACCAACAATCATCCCACGTTCAAAGGCTGTTAAATCGCGTTGTTTACCCATATCTTCAGAAAAAAATCACTTCTACTGTCGTGGTAAACAACCTGCTTCCCTATTTATAATGGTCTGGCCCTCTAGAAACTTCAGCGCAAAATTATAGCTAATTATAGCTACTTTGCCTACAAACGTCAGGTGGTCATAATAATCTGGCCACTCAGTGTATATCTTAGTAAAACTGTTTGCAAAACTCTCTAAGGTGTGTTGGTGTGCTGTGGATCCTGTTTGGGAAGTACATTTTTGCTAGGGGACAGAAATACCTGGGTTATTCTGGCAGCTCCTTTGGGGGTACAAATGTTTCAAATATATATTCGTCATATTTATGTGGTATTGGACCTACAATATTTCCAAAAAACTCTGTAAAAAAATGTGAATTAATTGTGCTTACAATTACAGCAAAACAAAACTGAAATACACTTACATATGTCACTTACAGTGTATTTTTAGTGAGTTCATAGTTTATGTTAACACTGTGGTGTTATTATTAAAGTGTATGTGACCCCAATAATTAAGATTTCATATAAACTTTAGCATGGTAATGTAATTTTAAAACATAATTTTAGTCTTTCTAAATCTGCAGCATTAATTAAGATAATAACTGCTATAAAGGTCCTTGTTTAAGCACTTCCTGTTTTAGGCACTGCCCCTGTCTCCCAATTATGTTTCCCTGTCACACAGACTTCTGATGATTACAAGTGGCCATTCCCACACACATTATGCTGGCATGGTCTGTCATCATGAAGAAAACACACTTGAGCAATGGCATGCGAACATAACTGGAGCCTATGCATATAGACTGCATGTGGCAGGAAATCAGCAGCACTGGGATGTAGTAAAGAATTAACATAGGGTAAAACATTTTTCAAAAACTGGAGATATTTATAATACACATGAAAAAGTAATGGATTTAATCACATTAGTGTAGTTAGTTAAACAACACAAATACATTAATTTTAGTTTGTTGCAGTAATGCCTAATGACATTACAGTTCAGGCTCTGATGAAGAAGGTGTCTCTTTGAAACATGTTCATAGAGATGCACGGTGTTACTGGCATTATCTAGTGAACACTGCAGTCCAAAGCAAGAAGAAAGCCAGCTACCTGCAAGCAGTATAACCTTCAGACTTTACTTTGCTTGGTAATGCAGAAGGAAAAGTGCTACTCTTTTAACAGTTTTAAGAGTTTTTGGAGAAGACAGTTAAAATGCATAGAAGACTCAACGGTGGAATAAAACCAAAGCTTTCAACAGCCTGTGCCCATAGAAGCTTGATTCGATGGTGCTGAAAAGAGAATCCGGAAGAAACAGAAGACACACCACTGATCTGGGTTTTAAGTAAGATCCTAGAGATTGGAAAAAGACCTGATATTGCTGCCTGATAAAAAAGAACCCCTTTTGCGTTTTTTTATGATATGATAAGCAATATTACAATGTCTATCTTCCAGCCCTAACTTCTGCAAACTTGTCAATATAGAAGAGTCTCTACAGAAGAGAGAAACCAAGGCTTCTAACACACACTATGACCATAGAAGCTGGTGGGGGCATGTTAGTGATGAATGATAATGTGATTGTGCTGAGAGGAGAGCTCACTAGAAAGTTAGCACCACTGATATTGCTGTGGGAGGGAAACCTGTAGAGTAGAAGGAAAGATCTTGATGCTGCTGTGTGACAAGGTACAGCGGAGAATTTGCTGTTTACTAAAAATATTGCCACTTTTAACGCATTTATGATATTACAACTAAAATGGTAGTGTCTGTCTTCAAGCCTTTATTTCTGCAAACTTGTCAATATAGAGGAGTCTCCACAGAGGAGAAAAAACAAGGCTTGTAGTGGCCTCTGGCTGTAAAAGCTTGTGGGGTACCCTAGTGATGCAAGATAGTGTGATGGAGCTGAGAGGAGACCCCAGAAGAAATACAAGAAAAACCAATGATATTACTGTGTGTGTGTGTATGTAGGGAACCTGGAAAGAAGAAAAGAGATGCATACTGCTGCCTGACAAGGTACCATGGAGACTTTTCTGCTTCTTGAAGTGAAGAGCCACATTATCATCTCATACATATGCATGAACAATATTAAAGCATCTGTCTTGATGTGCGGGGTCCCTTGTGCGTACCTGTGCCTTTTAAGGGAGGTTGGGCTTCCTCCTGACAAACCTGCACCCAATTTAATCTTTTGCCCCATGTGCTCCAAGATGGAGACTCTCATAGTTTAGAGTTAGGACCGCACTATATGGAGGTGCCTTGACGTGGCTGTGCGGCTTTCACATTTTCTGCAGGAGAGGTGTATCTAAACCTCTGCTTTTAACCTTAATGGTTAGAAAGGTTTTTTTGCATGCTGGCTGGTGAGTGTGCTGGAAAACCTTTTGCTGTTGTGCTGAGAGGAGAGCTCACTAGAAACTGAGCACCACTGATATTGCTGTGGGAGGAAAACCTGTAGAGAAGGAAAGATCTTGATGCTGCTGTGTGACAAGGTACAGCAGAGAATTTGCTGTTTACTAAAAATATTTCCACTTTGAACGCATTTATGATATTACAACTAAAATTATAGTGTCTGTCTTCAAGCCTTAATTTCTGCAAACTTGTCAATATAGAGGAGTCTCCACAAAGGAGAAAAAAAACCTTGTGGAGTACCCTAGTGATGCAAGATAGTGTGATGGAGCTGAGAGCAGAGCCCAGAAGAAATACAAGAAAAACCAATGATATTACTTTGTGTGTGTGTAGGGAACCTGGAAAGAAGGAAAGAGATGCATACTGCTGCCTGATAAGGTACCGTGGAGACTTTTCTGCTTCTTGAAGTGAGAAGCCACATTATCATCTCATACATATGCATGAACAATATTAAAGCGTCTGTCTTCAACTATAACTTCTGCAAACTTGTCAATCACTGCATCAAAACCTATTAGCAAATAGTTAGGAAGTTTATACACAAGGATAACTTCGGCACAGATTCATAAAAATCACATTTCAAAATACATTCTAGAAATTGCACTACTGTATAACTTTGCAAATATTTTTGTGCATGGTTAACTTCTTCTAAAACTTTACACCACCAAAAAAACTTAGGAAAAGAAAAATCACATACTGCAGACAGCAAAAGCTAAGCAGATCCTCATATCCACATTTTGAGTTGGGATCGCACAGCAGTGCAGCACATAAAAGGTTCAGAATAAATTGCTCATAATGAGCCCTCCACATTGCCTGGGAAAGTCTTTCCAATGATATTTGTACATTTTTGCAGCATTGATGCATTGAGACTGAAACAAAATAATTGTTTTTTGGAAAAGTCCAAAAAAATGCCATGCACAAAGATATGCTTCCAAAGGAGTGAACTCTGCAAAGGTTCATAAAATGATTCACACAAGGCACAATTAAAGACTTTGGATTAATTTATTTTATTTTTGCCTGAACACAACCATACATACAAGCAATTGTGGCAGCATTGTCATATCTATGACTACTACAGAGATTTATGTCCAATCCATTGCAATCCAGTTGTTTTAACATCTATTCTGTGAGTTCAGTGGCATACTTCCCCTAAATAGGTAAAAATCCCCCAATTTTTTTTTTTTTGCAACTATAGAATCCCGAGTTATGGACAATGTTTCAAATGTGTGAAACATGGGTAGTGCTATTAAAAATTGTTCCAAAATATTTTGCCTTTTTAATATCCTTCACTGTTTTTTTCTCTGACGCAGTTACCCAGAAGATGAATTAATTCATTTTGACTTTTTGGTGATAAAAATGAAGCCAATCTTCTTTCAGGAGAAATGGCAGTTTGGTTATCAATTTGAGAGCATTTATAAAACTCCAACAAAAGCCTCTCCATTTTTTTTTTACTTTTTAGCTATTTCCACCTGATGGATTTCATCAAAAGGTCTTTGGAGTTTGTCTTCTTGCCAAGGTCTTCCATTTTTCTAAGCAGAAGAAATGTTCTGATATTTTATGCTTATGGACTTCAGCAACACCATGTTTCAAAGCCAGTTGTAAAGTTGGAACTTCCAGCTCCTGTTTGATTTTTTTGAAAACATTCTACAGCAAAAACAAAGCAAACTATTTTTTCTCCTTTGGTAAATATTTCTCCTTTGGTAAAGATTTAAAAAAAACATGAGCTTGCCATGAATTGACTGCCTCTTTTTCCATTTTGCCTGTTCTTTGAACTGCAGAGAAAGGTTCATCTTTATTCTGAAGAGGTTCCTTTCCCCTCATAACCAAGTTAACACTTAGGTCATCGAGAACTAGCACTGGCTATACAGCAAAATCAGAGTAAGTAAAAATATTTACCATCTCTTAACTACAGCCTTTCTTTAGTAGTGTCTCTTTCTAGCTGCTGGGGTTGACTTGTGCCATTTTCGCTCTCTTCCTCATCACTACTTCTAAAAGAAAATTTATTGTCAGCTTGTATCAATGTATCATCTCAGTCCAGTGTTGTTTCTAATATAGCCCCTTTCAATGCACATCTTTGCATCTCTTCAGAATTTTCACTGGCTATATATGATGTTGCATAAACGTGAAAGCTGGCAAAATTTTCTGTTCGGCTACTTTCTGATTTTTCTTTACTTCGTTTTTATGGATTCGGATCCGAAAGCCAATTCTGTTTGGGATTTGGACGAATCTGAAATGTTCGTTGATTTCAGATGCAGTAGTATTTCCGAACAAATTTTTGTTGCAGTAAAGTGACATTAGGAAATAAAAAAATACTTTTTTTAAAATATTCCACAGAAACAATATAAAAAATAGCATGGGGTTCCCCCCAAATTCATACCAGACCCTTTAGGTCTGGTAGAAATTTTAGGGGGGACCCCAACGGCATAAAAACCCTTAAAAATGCGTGGATTCCCCCAAAAACTTCTTACCAGACCCTTGATCCGAGCAGCAGCCTGGCAGAGCAGGAAAGCGAGGGACAAGTCCCCCCCCGCAACATACTAGGCCACATGCCCTTGACATTGGGAGGGTGCTTTGCCGGGGGGGCCCTCTGGAAAAAGACTTTGTCCCCATGTCGATGAGGACAAGGGCCTCTTTCCCATAACCCTTGCCCAGTGGTTGTGGGGGTCTGTGGGCAGGGGGGCTTATCTGAGTCTGGGTGCCACCTTTTATAAATCCTGCCCCCCCTTGTGAATTAGAAAGGGGTAGTTGTTACTTCTACTCCTTCACCAAATAGTAAAATAGTAACTACACACAACACCATCAAAAAGTCCTTTAGTTAAAAGAAAAAAGCGTCCATCAGTGTAATCCGTCGACAATCACATTGTCCAGCGTTGTAGATCCACGTCAATCATGATGAATGATGGCCGCTGACTCACTGAAAGAAAAAAAACAACACCCGTTGGCCCTTCCGATCCTGATAAACTCTCGGCACAAAATGACAGCTCTGACCTGAATGTCAACAAAATGGTAGAGCGAGTTGTGATGTCACGGGACTTGTTCCACCCATTTGTTGACATTCGGGACCAGACCTGTCATAATAACAACTCTGTTCCAAAATGGCATTCAGGAGCTCGCAAATGGCATTCAGGAGCTCCTGAATGCTATTTGGACTCCCCAATGCCATTCTAGTCTGTGAGCCAAATTATTGTTATTAATAATAACAACAACTTGGCTCCCAGACCCAAAGGGCATTTGGGAGCTCACAAATGCTATTCGGACTCCCGAATGCTATTCAGGTCTGGGACTAAATAAAGTGTATTAATTGGAGGGGGGACTCCAAGCTTTCTTTTTTTACTTTGACGTTCAACAACAAAAGTTAATTCCGGAATGACCTGAAAAAAATCAGAATATCTGAATTTTCGAAAATTCGTTTGAATTTTAATTCAAAATAAAAGGAATCGCACATGTCTAATGTTACAGGCGTTACATGTTTCAGAATAGATTTCCCCAACAATTGGCAATTGCATCCTATTTTGCCTTTTTTTCTTTGTTAAGCTCCACTTGATCAATGCTCTCTCATGTTTACAATGGTACTCCACTTCAGAAGAATTAATAACTGGTTGCTGGCTTCAGAAGAATACTGCAAACCGTTGTAAATTCATACAGAATATGAACTACAATTTGCATGCAATGTACATAATTTGTTCTTTGCCTTGGCTCTGCCAAATACTTACCATGCACCAGGGCTGCTCAACTGCCTCCTTCTTTTTGTTTCCAATTTCTTAATTCACTTTTCTAGTAGTTTAATAATATGTAGGATCAAGGCCTTTCTTCTTACAAGGAATATTTGGAATCTGAAGATTACTGTACAAAAAAAATCTAATAGCAGTATCTAAAATATTTTTTTCACAAACTTGCTTGGACTCTGCCTTAGCTCCAGTCAGCATCAGCATGTTAGTAAAACATATGTGCAGTACATAACTTGTTCCTGGCCTTGGCTTTTCTAGGCACCAGGGCTGTGTACAAACTGCTCAGCTGCCTCCCTCTATTTGTTTCCTATTTCTTCATCCATTTTTGCAGGAGTTTAGTCATATGTAGGCTCAAGGCCTATTACTCCTACGATTACCTAGAGATAACTACACACTAAAAAAAGAAACGACCAGCAGTTTAGCAGCTATGAAAAATATTTTTCACAAGCATGCTAATGCTGGCTGAAGCTAAACCTCATGCCCTTATGTACTGTCACCACCAGAAACATGTCCACAGAGACAGTGAGTACTGTACCATAATGACACCACCAGAAACATGCCCTCAGAGACACAAACTCAGGAGGCTCCTGTTCTGGTGGTATGGTTGGGAGCTTCTCGTAGTGTGCATTAGAAGCTGCCGCAAGTGAAGAAATTAGATGTCCAGACTCTGCAAGACCCCAATCCATAAATGAGAAACATAGTCTAAGTGCATTCATTTACAACATTTGTTTTGTCTTTAGGTCCAATTTAAGGACCTCATCGTTCCAAAAATTGATTTAAATATGGTCAAATCAGACAAATCAACATGTTTTGTGAACAACCTATAGACTAGGTCAAAAAACATACTTCCTTCAAGCACCTCCTAGCACTTCTGCCTTGTAGCACTGGGGGTCCCTGGTTTAAATCCCAGATAGGTCACCATCTACAAGGAATTTGCATGTTCTCCCATTGCTTGTGCGGGTCTCCTCTGGGTACTCCCAAACTCCAAAGAAATGCTGGTAGGTTAGTTGGCTCCTGTTTAAATTGGCCCTTGTATGTATACATGTGAGATAGGGACCTTAGATTGTAAGCTCCTTGAGGGCAGGGACTGATGTGAATGTGTGCTCCGTAAATGGTTGGCACTATAGAAATACCAATAATAAAATAAATGATTAAGAAAGAACAGAAAAAAATGACTTTTTAGGCACCACCATGATCCACTTAAATTTATACATAAAAATGTATTTTATTGTGTACATTATTTCTTAAAAATATATAGCAAGGTTAAAATCATCAACATATATAGTCTTGTTTTCAAAACTGTGAAATTGTATGCCTCTCGTGAACCTGCACCACCTCAACTGGAATACAATAGATAGTTAACCAAGTAATTTCTATGCAATATCAGTAGTGATGAGCCGAACACCCATGTGTTCATTTCGTATTCGAACATTCAAACGGCCGAAAAGTTCGAATACGAATTCGAACTCAATCCAAGTCAATGGGGGTCGAACGTTCGAAAATTAATTTCCCCTTTAAGAGGGCTTATATGCAAGTTATTGGCCATAAATGGTGTATGGGGGTCCGGGTACTGCCCTGGGGGACATGAATCAATGCCAAAAAAAGAAAACAAAAACGTTTATAAAATTCCTTCAAATATCATGCCTGGGGGGTCCCCTTAACCTCTCTGTGAAGTGGCGGATCTGTAGGATGTATAGAACCTGCTGCAGCAAAACTGACATTTCTAAAAAAAAACAAAAAGGACTTTTTTTTCCCCCTCTTAAAGTGTGCAATTCCTTCTCCCAAACAATACCAAACCCTTTAGGTCTGCTAGGAATGTTAGGAGGGACCATTAAAAAAAACAAAAACTGTGTAGGGTTCCTCCTAAAAGTCATACCAGGCCTAAGATCTGGTAGGAATTATAAGGAGGGACCCCATGTACAAAAAAACAAAAAAAGAAGTGTGTGGGGTTCCACCTAAAAGTCATGCCAGGCCCTCAAAGTCTGGTAGGAATATTTAGGAGGGACCCCATGTAACAAAAACAAAAAAAGTGTGTGGGGTTCCCCCTTAAAGTCATACCAGGCCCTTAAGGTCTGGTAGGAATTTTAAGGAGGAACCCCAACCCCAATAATGGGGGGGGGGAAACATGAGGTCCCCCTAAAATTCCATACCAGACCCTTGATCCAAGGATAGGCCTGACAGGGCCGGAAAGGGGGGAGATGAGCGAGCGCCCCCCTCATCCTTCCCACACAAGGCCAAATGCCCTCAGCACTGGGAGGGTGTCCCCGTGCCAATGGGGACAAGGGCCTTGTCCCCACAACCCTGACCCGGTGGTTGTGGGGGTCTGCGGGCAAGGGGGCTTATTTGCATCGGGGTACCCCTTTAATTAAGGGGGCACCCAGATGCCGCCTCCCTCCCTTATGAATGAGTAAGGGGTACTCATAATAAATAATAAATAAAAAAAACGCCGGCCGCCATCCCGTCTGCTCCCGCCGCATAATGGAATTTTGACAGATGCCGGCAAAACATACACAATTGGGCGGAGCTAGCGTTGACAGCTAGCTCCGCCCAATTGTGTAGTTTACCGACATCTGATAGGCAGGCCATGATTGGGCAGAGTCATCATGACTTTGCCCAATCATGGCTCTAATTCAATACTGAGCCCTGATTGGGCAAAGTCTTGCACCTGACCTGGGGTCAGGTGCAAGACTTCAACAAATCAGAGCTTCAGAGGGCATTTTACCTTATGGAATGTCTGCGGTCGAACAAATTGCGAACATCCCATAAAGTTCGGCGTTCGGTGAATGCTCGAACTCATGTTCGAATCGAACACTCGGCTCATCCCTAATCATCAGCATGTAACCATGATAATTATAGATATTTTTCCATGAGGAGGTGCTCAACTCTTGCTCTACGCATTTCACGGTACCACTGCTTCTTCAGGAGATTATGGGCATACACGATAATGTAAAGACAAGCATTATGAGGAAGTAAACATTGATAACATTGATATGCTGAGCTGCAGCCAAGTTAGAATATATATATATACGTTGTGGTTCACAAATTTCTCTTACATCATGGCTCAAAAATAGATAGAAAACAAAATTAAATCATCACACAGGTGCAACAAATCAACCAGGTGGGCGTGCAGCACACATGACCAAAAACATCCCCAATCCTATCATACTAGACAATAGCAAAAATGCAGGTTCATGAGAGGCATACAATTTCACAGTTTTGTTAGTAAGACCATATATGTTGATGATTTTAACCTTGCTATATATTTTTAACTAATAATGTACACAATAAAATATATTTTTATATATAAATTGAAGTGGTCATGGTGGTGCCTACAAAGTCTGTTTTTTCTGTTCTTTCTTATCTGACGATATTAGGATGTGGAACTGTCTAAACCCCAATGCATCCTTGTTGCTATAATAAAATAAATGGGATTACATAACTATCTTAGTCAAAAATCCCCCTCACCCTAATATCAAAACTTTAATAATGAAGACCGAAATGTTTTGAAATATACAGTAGCTGCTTTACAGATTAGATTGTCATTTGCCTTTTTGAAAGCTTCAGAGCCTTTGACACATGTTTCTATGTAATACTAATGCTTATAAGGGGATCAATAAGCATATGCCATTTGTATCTGTCAACCTGAGATAAACCTTTTACTAAACCGCAACCATAGATCAAAGCCAACAATCTCCCTATTTCTCTTATTGTTAATCCGGGACTTTTTTTTATATGGCTTTCAGATATTTCATCAAGAAAGCCCTACGAATAATATTTTTCACTTCCATCACCATAGCTTGACATACTGTATTTTTATATATCTATGTCTAAAGACCTAGGAAAAGAAACTACAAAGAGCTTTCCTTCATGTACTTGTTCAGACATTAGGTACAGTCAGGCATTCAGCTGTTATGACTGCAACTCTAAGATATATTAAAGTAAATGGTCCATATTTTGTACTGATTAAAAATATGTTCACAAATTATCCATATGGTGATTACTTGTAACATTATCTCCAGTAACGATTACCCAGCAGGGAAAAGTATTTCACAGTCAAATAAAAAGTCTGAATCAAGCATAATGTGTTCTAACTCCTTTCTCCCAAAAGCTAACCTGACATGCAGTAAATGTAAGAATAAGATTTCCTAAATGTTTGTATCAGGTTTATTGGAATGGAAAACAGAATACAATGTGGTGTTTCTTTGTTTTACCAAATTAACAACATGGGGGTTTTTTTTTTAAAAGCCCTTTGACGTGTCCATTGTTGTTACTACCCTAAAGATAATCTTCAGAACAGCAGTGCTAATCAAAACATATTATAATGACTAAATCCTTAAAAATGATTTTAGGTTGTAATTTTCTTTCCATTTATTACCAGTGTAGAATTTCAATGGACCTCTTATTGTTAATATTCAGTGAAGTAATTTGGGTATAATATGCTAGATTAGCTTGATTTTTTTGCATTCATTAGGATAAAATGCTGTGTATTAAAAATAGTAGACACTTAGCACAATCTGCAGAGCCTTATGCTGAAAAAGAAGTCATTCGAAAAATAACCGTCTCTGTAAAATAAATGCCCTAAGCTTTGTGGAGTACATTATAATGAACATTTAAAGAGAAAAAAAGTTTGCCTAGGTAAAAACATGTATGTAAACATGTTGGACCTGATTTTATGAATGCAAATGCGCCCACGGCGAGCAATCACATCACAAAACAGCCAAAAACACGCCATTGGGCATTTATAAATGCAAATTCTTAAATACAACAGAGGTAAACAATAGGTATAAGGCAAATTAACATACCTTTTGTGGGGTGTTGGCATGGAGAAATTTGCCAACCAGATATTGACGTGTGAAATGTAAAATGACTGTTTAGGGCAAGAAATCTTATAGAAAACTGATACAAATTATATCAATATATAGGTAACATATCTATGCATCAGCAGACTTCAGAAAAAAGCCATAGATATAGAAAAAGTACAAGTAAAAAGCCAATACCTTGAAGACTGCTCTGTGGACATCAGTCTGGAGCAATCAAGTGTGCATGCATCAACCTTGAAAAACATGATGACGACACACTACTTGATTTCTATGGTAAATGTTCTTATCTACGCCAAAGAAAATGTGTGAGTTATTAGCATGTTGGATTGCAGACAACATCCCCGCGCTCAAAACCATGCTCATAGCTGATTGGGTGTTTTTTCTTGAAAATGTCCCTATTTTTAAGTATTTTTTACAAATTACTGCATGTGGCAATTGTTTTTAAGATCTTGAATTAGCTTACCGAGATAACCATTATTGACTCCCTAAATTATATTATTTGTATTTGTTTATATTACAACTGAATAAAAAAAAATACATTTTAAATAATTTTTAATTATTTCTTTAAAATATTTGTATATAAATTAAACCACAAACATGTATGTTACTGGACCCTAACAGAAGCACATATGTTAGCTTCTGGATTTACATGTTTGTATTTGTTTATGTTAGTACTTTAAAAATTAATGTTATTTATTTTGGGTGGGGGTGGCTCATTATAATAGTGTTTCATGGCAGTGTATGAATGTGTAAGCCCTGGCTTCCTTGCACTACTTTAACTACTGCATTCTGAATGGTCTCCAAAATTAAGAAAAAGCAAAAAGGAAAAAAAACCCTATTTTTAAAAAATTGTGCATGCATGATTTTGCATGTGATGAGTTGCATGTGATGCTCAGATGGAAAAAGTGCAACAGATTCCTCCATCTACGCTAAACTGTGTGGATGGAGGAATCTCCCACTGGGCCAAGCTTCAGCATCTTGCTAGTCGGCCCCACTTGCTGTCAAAATACCTGAACAATCTGATTGGATGCAGGCACAGTCAGCTTTACAGAGGTAAAAAGAGGCCTGGTGCCTATAGCCGGAAGGCCGTTTACAGGGGTCCGCAGCCAGCGCAGTAAGGGATATGACGCTGGCAGCGAAAGTTTTTTTTTTTAGCTTTGTTTCTCAATAATGCTATCATTCATTTATAGTTTTGTAAAGCAAACATATATACAATTTGGTTTACGGGGAACATGATTAAGCCTAAAAGAATCATCAAGGAAAGGGCCTTTTCAGATAGCTAGATTGGGAACATTCAAGTGAACCCAAATCCTTCTTTTAACATGCATAGGAATTGTGTCCCTAATTTGTATGCTGTTATTGTGATATTTTCCTATCAAATTTACTTTTCCTGAAAAAAAATGAAACACCTATTTTCCACACACAAAAAAAAAAACTTTACCCAGGCATGCAGCTTGGTTGGTGAAGAAAGGAATCAAAGCAAGTATGCTATCTGCCCCCTTCCTGCGACCAATCAAGGCCAAATCTATGTGAACATTGTGGGGAAACTGGATCTGCTAAGTCCCCCTTCCCCCTTAAATGACATATTGGACAAATGTTGAAGAGGAAAGGCCACCTAAAAAGTGGGCATCATTACCCAACCAATAGGCTTCTCAAAACCTGGAAATCAAACAGAATTGACCATCAGAAATCATGTAACACTGTCCATCCACAAGAAGGATGACATTACCTCAATAAAGATAAACTTCAACGCGGTGGAGGGGCGATAAGTGTGCTGATGTAAATAAAACTGCTACAAGCCCTTACTGATAGCCCTGTGTAAAGGTAAGAGTATATTTTTTATTGGATGTCATCTTTTCTGCCAAATTGTCAATCACCCATTTGATTATTGGCTGTGCTTGTTTAGAAGCAGCCACATTCCCCTCACAGCTTCTTCTTAGCAACTCCAGGCAGACTTCACCATAAAAAAAAGACCAGCAGACCAGCCCAAATTTGTATCTTTTAACATGTACTATAAATTAAATTAAATTGCATTAAATTAAAGTTAAGATAATGGGTGACAATCCCTTGGTGCAACTTCTTTATTTTGTGTCGCTGACAGGAGATCAGTAACACTTAAATACAACAAAGGATGAAACAAGTTATTTATTTAGGAAAAAATGGCAGTTATTAATGATACCCTTAACAAAATAAATGTAATTCAGTTAGGGTTTACATCTTTGTAGCACTTTAAATATGTCCACTGGGTCATGATAGACACTAGTAATGAAAACTGGCCTGGGTTCGGTTCATTTGGATGAACCCAGCCAGAAATCCAGATTTGGTTAACATCCAAGAAAACAAAACCCAGGGTTGCCGACATCCTAGCAACCAATGACACTGTGCAACCTGCTTGGATGCTAGTGGCTGGGCAACACAGTGCCACAGGTGGGCACCACAACAAAACACCCAATGATGCTGAGGTGCCACCAGCGTCTTAGTAACCAATGATGATGTGAGGCCGCCACAATGCATCGATTGTATGACACAAAAGTATGACACAAAACAGAGTTTGATCCAAAGGATCTGTTCTAACTATACAGTATTACGGTGCATCAAGTTATTAAAACATAAAAAGAGGGGGGTGGTGTGGAATGTTTATGCATAGTTGGTAAAATGGATAATATAGAAGGTCAGTGGATATATTAAAGTTGCAAGACTAAATTTCTAGTAAAGGAGGGGTGAGAACACAGTTCCTGCTACAAAATGGTTGTTCTTCTGCTTAATATGAACATCATGGCGGATTTCTCTTTCACATGCGTCCTAGCAAGCAATGACGCTGTGCAGTTCAGCCACCAGTTAACCAATCGTGCTGTGTGGGCTGCACAGCTTCATTGGTTACTAGGACACAGACAGAGGTTTAGGGGGCAGGTGAACTGCCGCAGTCATGTGCTTGTTCTGCAAACTACTAGCAGCCGCCTGAGCTCATTCCTAGTAGACCCCAATCTTTTACTATATATGTTTCATCTTCTATACATGACTGATTCTCTAGTTCTCTTAAAATGAAACAGGAGGCATCCTGTATCTGAGAATCACACTAGTTGCTCAGCGCAGAGACAGTCCATTTACAAACTGTCAACAGAGGAGGCTTTCAAACTGCATGCTGCTGTAATTGTCACTGTTACTCCGTTTGCCAGAATGCCAACAATTCAGACACTTTTCCTATTGCTGCACTTGTCAGCCAATCTGACCATTTTTTTTTCTCCTGTTTTCTGTTCTTAAGTTTTTTCTTTCCATTGCAAAAGTCATGGTGTACCTTCCAGAATCACCTAATTTTTTTTACAGTCCTGTTTAATTTTTTGGACGGTTGTCTTGTCCCACCATGTGTTTACTTGTTCATATGAAAGGTTAATTGAGTGCAATTTATATCAATAGCATAGCTGCAGTATTTCCTGCACAGGATGAGACATTTACTATTTGATTTTTCTTTGTTATACCCACTTAACAATGAAAGTCTATACGTGCCCTACTTATCTTGTTAGAAGATGGTATAAGTTGAAATAAAAACATTTCATTTTCCGCTTTCCAGAAATGGGGCTATAATGGCAAAAACGATCATACTTTATATTTTCACTGCTGGAACTGAACTCACTTTATTGTATTTATATTCACAAAACTCTGGGACAGACAGTCAGTGCCTCTGCCTCACCAAGAGCAAAGAAAATTACAGGAAGAAGAAAACAGCTGTCCAGACTCTGTAGGACCCTGCTCCATGAATTAAATACATATTTGCACGGTCTAAGAGAATTTTTCACAACTTTTGTTTAGGTCCAGTTTAATGACATGCAGTGGCGACTCTAGGAACAATATATAGGGGGGGAACATAAGATACCACAGTCAAAACAAAAAACAAAAAATTTTCACCACTAAATCCAACCACTGAAAAAAACCGAATAAAGTAAATATAAATAAAAACTGAATAAAACAAAGGCACATAACCCTCGCACCCCTAAACCCCAACCCCCCCCCGGCGGCTCTGACTCACCCAGCCAGCGGCGCAGGATCTCTCAGCCAGAACACTGATGACATGCTTGTTCTTAAATAGATCTGGCTTTACATTGTGTTCACCACAGTACAAAACTATGACCAAATCAGAAAAATCCACAAGTTTAGTAAACAACCTATAGTCTAGGACTGAAAAATATATTCTACCTCCAAATAAATTGGGCAAAAGAAATGAGAAACAGTATGATGACAATAAACCCTGAAAAACCTAACAAAAGCCATGCGGAGATTATTATTCTTTCCTATCACCATTGCCAGACATTCAGTGTTTTTATACACTATATCCATGCCTCAAGACATGGGAAAAGAAACTACAAAGAGCATTGCATTATGTACTTGTTCAAACACCAGGTACAGTCAGGCATTTTGCTGTCGTGTCTGCAAACCTAAATGGATTGAAAAACTGGTTCATACTTATTTGTAATAATCAAAAAAAGGCTTATAAATTATTCTTATGGTGATTACTTAAAGCAATATCTCTATTAGTGATTATCCAGCAGGGAGAAGCAATTCACAGTCAAATCATAAGTCTGAATCTAGCATAATTTGTTCTGACCTCTTTCTCCCAAATGCTAACCTGTCAAGCAGTAAAGGATAAGAAGATTTTTTCAAATCTCTGTAACAGATTCTCTGTGTTCTGTTATCCATCCCAGTGTGATATTTCTATGCTGCATCAAATGAACACTATGGGGACCTTTTAATGAAAGTTCTGTGATGTGTCCATTACTATTAGCGATGTGTTCATTACTGTTACTACCCCAAAGATAATCATCAGGACAACAGTGCTAATCAAAACATAGTTTTAATGACTGAATCTTGAAAAATAATTTTAGGTTGTTATTTTGTCTCCATTTATTACCAGTTTAAAACTTCCATTATTATTATTAATATTTGGTGAAGTGCTTCAAGTATAATATGCTAGATTAGCTTGACATGTTTACATTCATTAGGATAAAATGCTGTGTATCAAAAGAAGTAGGCACTGGGCACAAATTGCAGAGCCTTATGCTGAAATAAATGCTCTAATCACATTATTCAGGTCATGGTATATCTGTAAAAATAAGTCAAGGCAGCTGGACTTGCTGTATTTTTCACTGGTCATCCGATTCAATTCAGAATGACTACAAAAATTCTCTGGGAATAAATATGGTGAATCAAATAAGCAAATGGTTGAGTTGGTGATTGATGTATGATGTATCAACCTGTGTATACACTCACTCAGTGTATTGTGTGTCCCGGCTTTTTAGACAGAGTATGAGGGAATGGATGTTACACCATAACTGCAAACGATTGGTGAAGAGACTCCTCTGATACTTAATTCAGTTTTTGTATCATAGAATCCTAATTGGAACTCAGGAGGACAGATAAATACCAACATCACCCACATATTACCATCTTTACCATCTAAGAGTTGGGGTGAAACAGAACACTGTTTGGACTGATTTGTATTGCCATACGGATTGATCTTACTTGAGGACTTAAATGTGCTTATTTTTATTGACCCATTTTTTGTTTAATTTAAGCTAATAGATGTAAATACTATTTAGATCGGGGGTTGCTCAGGAGCGCCGACTACGCTTATAGAAATCGGCATCTAGACCATTGTATCCAACACTTTGGAGATGTGCTAGGATAGGCCCCCTTAGTGTCCCACTTAATTCATTTTCTGTCATATGATTGTAAGTTCACGGCATTCAAATATGGTGAATGTTGCTCCAATCCACATAATCTGTGGATTTTCAATGACCATATCAACTCAGTGTATCATAACATCAAGTTTACGTGGGAAGGTACGCAAAACATCTAACTGGCTCTATTGGACTGTTTAGTAACAGTAGAGAAGGGAAGGAGGCTGGAAATAGAGGTCTACCGAAAACCAACACACACGGACCAGTACCTGCTATTTGACTCGCACCATCCTCTAGACCACAAACTGGGAGTCATCAGTACTCTACACCACTGGGCAGAGAAAATTTCCACCAGAACAGAGGCCAAGAGGAAAGAATTTAAACACCTCAGGGGGGCTGTTAAAACTTGCGGGTATCCAGACTGGGCTTTTGTCAAAACAGACATAAGAGGAAAGAATGACAAGAGTACCAGTGAGAGTGAAAAGCAAGACAAACGGAAGAATTTGGTCATCCCATATGTAGCTGAGGTGTTTGAGAAGCTCAGAAGGGTTTTTAAAAATCATCACATTGCTGTCTGCTTTAAACCCAGCAATGCACTGAGGCAACAACTGGTTCACCGAAAGACCCAACGGCAGAACACAAGATGAACAACATTGTGTACATCAAGTACACATCCTAGACATGGAGGAGAACTGGTTTAAAAGGGCTTTGAAAGATGCCATTTATGTAAAATGGAAAACCCAAAATGCAATCAACACCTGGTTACAATTAACAGATAATGTGAATTGGAGCAACATTCACCATATTTATTCCCAGTCATTCTGAATTGAGAATGCTGGTCGGATGACCAGCAAAACATCTTCAAGAAAAATACAGCAAGTCCAGTTGCCTTGACTTATTTTTTACAGATATAATCACATTAGGGTTTGTGGTGAGCATTATAGTGAAAAAGAATGGTTGTCTAGGTAAACATGTGTATGTAAACATGCAATCACATTGTCACTGTTGTGAGGGTCTCCATTTTTCTGTAAATAAAAGTATAGGTAAACCTAATTACTAAAATCTTATATAAACTTTAACATGTTGTAATTTCAAAAATAATTTTTAATGTTAATACTTTTATATCTGCGGCTTTCTTCAAAATAATACCTTGATGATGATCTTGTCAAGAAGTCTTTGTTCAGACACTTCCTGTTTCCCAATTGTTCTCCTGCATTGTTACCCTTGCACACGGGTGTCCAAAGGAGACTACAAGTGGCAGTCTCAACACACATTATGCAGGCACATTCCTCTTTTGTCACCATCAGTGTACCCTCCCTATGAAATTATATGCATTCATTGCTGGAGTGCATGCATGTGGATAGGAAGTAGCTGAAAAGAGGCTGATTTTATCATTCCCCCAAAATGTGCAATATAAACAAGAAATAAAATAAGTAGAATAATAAATAAAGATTGTATGTAAAAAACACATAAATCTTTATTTAAAATTCTATTCACATAAGTAGAATTATGGATTATTATAGATCTGTCAATCTCTCCACAAGCTTCCAATTGCCCAAAGGGTAAAATTCAAAATATTAACAACCACCACAAAGCCATCCACAACTCTGCCCCTGGTTACATCTCCAACCTTGTCTTAAAGTGTCACCCTAACCATCCCCTCCGCTCCTCCCAAGACCTCCTGCTCTCTAGCTCCCTCATCACCTCCTCCCATGCTCACCTCCAGGACTTCTGTAGAGTTTCTCCCATTCTCTGGAAGTCCTTACTCCAACCTGTCCATCTGTCTCCTACTCTGACTGCCTTTAGGTGATCACTAAAGACACATCTCTTCGGGGAAGCCTATCCCACTTCAAAGTAATCACTGAACTATCTCTTTCTCAAAAAATCATCCCCACACAGTCACCTCCTCATCCATCACTTGGCCTCCCTCTTAGATTGTAAGCCCTCACGGGCATGGCCCTCCTTACCGTTGTGTCTTGAATTGTTTTGTAGTTATAATATCTTCCCTATGTTGCAAAGTGCTGCGCAAACTGTTTGTACTATATAAATCCTGTATAATAATAATAATTAAGGGTTATATAATAATAATTAAGCTCTGCCCGGCTCTACAACAAAAAGGGGGAAACAGTGTTATTCCCACCTATTGTCCAGGTGAGCAGCACTCTATTGCTTGTTCATGTGCTGTCATCATCTGTTAGTGGAACGATTCTGGATTATACTGTATGTTGTGATTCCTATTTGGACTGATTTTTGTTTTAAGATATACAGCATATGAACTTTTATGCCTTGGGGTTGTGGATCGAATTCCCTTTTTTGATACACATTTTGTTTAACCACCTGCTGTCCGGCCGTTGTAATTAAATGGCTTGAAAGCGGCTTCTTGTATGTGGGTGGGCGTTTTTAAACTCAAATCGACAACGATGGCTGTTTACATACAAGCGTCCGGGCATCTGTAGAGACGCCCGATCGCTTGTAATATGTGTGCGGGTGTGCGCCCCCCCCCCCCTCCGTTGTCCCTAGGTGACATTAAAGGTCTTAAAGACCCCTGATGTCTCCATAAAGAGGACCTGTCACTGCAAATTGTCTATCACATAGGGGGCTTGTTATCCCCCTATATGATAGCAATAAGTTAAGTGAAAAAAAAAGGTTTAAAAAAAATTAAAGTGAAGCGAGCCGAAGGATCAGCCAAAGCTGTGGCTAGATCCTTTGGCAGGTGAGTGAATAACCCTCTAAAGGGTTTCAATTTTTGCATACTAAGAAAACCCACACAAAACAAATTAAGAACACTTTCCACCCACAAATCCATGCACCCAGGTTATTAAACTGCAACTTCTCAGTCAAAAATTCACCCCAGTGTGGTAAAGGCCCTTTCTGACATTACACAGGCAACCAGGCAGGTTAATATTTAAAAATACTAAATATTGGGGTGCTTTGGAGCACACCACTGCTGTGAAAGTGTGTGGAGATGTGCACATGAAGGGCATCTTTGCTAGTTTCAGCAACAAGTGTGAAAACAAGGCCACCTTTTAATAGAGCTGGCAGCTTTTTGCCATTAGGTGTTCTCCCTTCACCTATACCTACAGACAGCGGCAGCTTGGATGGTGGCATAGATCCCTGTATGAGTCTCCCTTTGGATTGGAGATAATGAAATGTCCCCTTTGAAGCCACCTCAAATCACTCCTTCTCACAGCCAGCACCCCAACCTTTATCTTCCACTTTGCTGCCGGTGTAGCATCCCTCCTCTTTGAACTCCTCCTCTGCCTCATGCTAACACTGCCTTAAAAGATCCTGCTGACCCTGAGACAGCATAAGGCCCTCTTTTTCCTCCTTCTATTGTGCCACCAGTGCCAGGTTTAATACGCCATGCAGTGTCTGCCACTGCAGGAACACCAGAGGGATTGAGTTGCTAATCCCTGCCACATTGGGGCTCACCATTCTGGTTGCCAATTCCAATGGTGACAAGATGTTGTTAAATCATGAATCAGCAGCCACCAACATGGATGTTGGTTAGTGCTGCTGGTGCTAATGCTGTAGCATGGCCAATGCGAAGTTTTGGTGAGTAAGTTTATTGCATATCAGGTGGTTGGCAGGCAATTCATGTTTACACAGTTTATGGCCAGGTGAACACTTGTCGAGTATGACTGCAGTAGCCACACACTCTTCTAGCCTGCCACGGGGCATCCTGAAGGTGAGGGTGCCTATCCAAGAACCACCGCACTATCATGTTCAGTATAGTACATCAGGCAATGTATGTGTGTAAACTTTTCCAGGCAGGGCAGCCAGCAGGATAGTGATGCAGCCAGCTGGTTGTGTGGTCAGCTACCTCTCAGCTTGTCTGCCCCTTAATAGCATCCAGAGTCTCTGTGTGGCCCAGTGTTGCTCCTGTCTGTCAGGCATTCTAGTAGCAAAACAGCCTGGCAGCAATTGGACTGGCCTGGCCCAACTGTTTGCTATTGGCCGTCACCTGCTAGAGTCTTTGGCCAATGAAATATAACTGGGCAGAGCCGGCTGTGACGCCCAGTTGTTATTGTTTAATGACAGATCATCATCCCCAGGTCATCTGGGGACGCTGATCTGTCATTACAACCGAGAGATCACAGCTGGCTTCACCCAGCTGTCATTTGCGGGGAGAATGGCTGACTTTCGGCAGGCCATTCTCCCCACTTCAGCTGTCACTTTGGCTCAGTCGAGCTGAAGCATATGCCTTCGGCTCGGCTGAGCTGCTCGGCCGACATCGGCTAATGTACGGCTTATTATGAATAGCACTTACAGCAGCCCTTCGGTTCAACTGAACCGAAAGGCTCTGGTGGCCGGAGAGAGCTAAAGGATCAGCCGAAGCTACGGCTGTATCCTTCGGCTCAATAGTGAAAAACCCCCTTAGTCTATATATGCCACGGTCAGGCTGCACGTTCTTTAACACCAATTAGTATAACCCAGTGTGAGCGGAACATGCCTGAAATATTCAAACTCTATGGCTCTATGTTGCTTTTATGTTTAAACATGTGTTCTCTGTTTATTCTTTTAAGTGTTGCTCTGTGTTTTACATTGTTCAATACATTTTTTTTATACATGTTGACATTTGTATGCTAGTTTTTTTTCACTTTTGTTTTCTTTTACAGGATTATTATTTGCCTAAGTCTAAAATATGGTAGCATGGTTTAGTGCCTTTTGTGCATGTTATCATATAAAGTTTGTACGTAGATTGTATATTGATTTGTTTTTGGCTTTTATCTGCAATGGTCATAATTTTGTTTGTCATGTTTCATTGCTAGAGGCTTGTTTTGTTCCACTATGTTTTTGCTAGTTCAGAGGAAAGGTAAATTGAGTGGAATTTGTAGTAATAGAATAGCTGAATCTTTCCCTGGAGGAGACATTTATTATTTGATTTTTCAAGTTATGCCAACTTAACAAAAAAGTCTATACAGTACATGCCCTACTTCTTTTCTCTAAGTTAAAATAAAAACATTTCATTTTCTGATATGAAAAAATGGGGCTACATACACAAAAAAGAACAGACTTTATATTTTCACTGCAGGATCTGAACTTAGTACATTGTATTTATATTTACAATAAGGCCATCTGCAAAACTCTCAAAACTGCAAAACTGTATGTTATTTCATGTTTGTGTATGTAAATTTTAAGCATTTGACAAAGTTTCTAGAATCAACTTTGTTTCCTTCTTTTTTCCAGATAGAAACATGCCATTTAATGTGTGATATAATGGAAAGATATATAACCCTCCTGACACTTTCTGTATTTTATGTATTCTTGAAACATCTTGACAGTGCATTGATCCTGGGTTATTACTTAGGGGTCTATTCACGAAGTTGCCGAAGGATCTGGCCGTAGCTTCGGCCGATCCTTCGGCTAGCTTCGGCCCCAGGACCCCTTCGGTTCAGTAGAACCGAAGGGGTGCTGTATGGGCTATTCACAATAGCCCGTACAGCTCCCGATCATGGCCGAGCGGCTCAGCCGAGCCAAACGCATATGCTTCGGCTTGGCTGAGCCGTGCTGAAAGCTGAAGCTGGCCGAGCGGCCGGCCATTGGCCGGCATTTCTATTTTCAAAGTAAGACTTACTGCCATTGCTCAGAAAGATGTTGAATTGCTTAATCCAGTAGAGGGCCCCATAGACAGCTCCAATTTGACCGATTCCTGCTGAATTGACTCAAATCAAACCATGGATGGCTCTGCAAGCAACACCCAGGCTCAACAAAAGTCAATTTAAAAATCAACTGAGCCGGGCAGAAAATTATCAGCTGAACAGTCACTGTACCCTATCAGATGCAGTTACTGTTTGGCAACACCAGTATCTGTGGGTGCCACAACTGCCTCAGTATGATATCCAGAAGTGGAGATTCCGCCATCTACGCTGTTATCTACGCATGGATGCCGCCATCCAATATAAATAGTCACAAATATTTCACTCTTTATATATCTGGAGGCTCGTCTATCCAGACTGAGGTCGCATTATCACAATCTTATTTTGGTTTGGTTGCTGCTCATTTTTTATTATTGTTCACTTATGAATTTTCACTGTCAATATTTGTTTATTGTGATATTTATATATTCTTTCACTGTGATATATATATACACATTGTTTCACTGTGATATTTTTTCACAATAATAAGTTATTAACTGTGTTTATCCTTATCTGGATATTTTTCATCCCGTCCATGGGACACTTTGATCACAAATATAAGGTTTTGTTTTGTTTTTATGGCACATTAATAGCAAATCAAAGAAATATATAGATTTAAGCACATCAGGGGATTTAGCGCCGCAAAATCGTTGTTTATATTGTTAGTACTTCGTTGTCTGTATTGTGGCAGCTTAATTTCCCATATTATTAATATATTATCTATAAGCGCAGATCAATAGATTTTATATTTTTAACATATACAGTATACTTATGTGTCTCACACAGGCTTTTAATGGTTATTACAATTTTAAAAAAATGCATTGCATAGGTCCTGTAACAAATGTTCACACTTCAAATGTTTAAAAGAACTTCTCTTTTACTCCTTTCTTGAAAAGCTTGCATGTAAACAGGAACAGCATATAAATCTCAATGCCTAATCCAACAATGCCCAATCAGGGTCCAATGTAAATTTAAGACCGCAAAAGCTTTCCACCATATACATTGCATTGCTTTTCATGTAACACATGCCAGTAAAATACTAGTTACACAAAGCAATATGTGTGTTCCTCAGCATCCTTCTGTTACTGCAATTTCCCAGTATGGCTTCCAAGAACACTGGCATAAAGTCACCCTGTATGTTATCAGGTGCCAAAAACAATTTACATGTTTTACATGGCAAATAATTTATTTAACTATATGAAAAACATTTTGAAAAAAAAAAACAAAATCAAAATCACTATAGTTTTCTTTTTTTTTTCCAAAACAATTTTTTTCTTTTCAAAAACAAACAAGTACAGTGTTTTTTCCGTATGATT
>NW_017307797.1:0-38544 GCF_000935625.1 Nanorana parkeri
ACTAAATACAGAGAAATATAATGTAAAACTGTAAAAAGTGTGTGAAGCATGCAAGTCTATAAAAGTAAAACTTCAAATACATTTATCAGTATGGGCCCACCCGGCCCCCCAACACGAGGGCAGAGGAGGTCCACTCCGAGCAGCCTAGTAGGGCACCCCGGAGGGGGACAGTCCCGCCCCAAAGGTAGGAGCGACCCCATCCCCCCCCATGCGCCACGCAGACACAAAAAGATCCACGTGTCTGCGGCTGCGTCCGGATGCCTCGTAAAGTAGGAGGCGATGTCCCGGGTAGATGATGAAACAGGGCCGCCGGGTGAGACTTTGTCGTCGGGCATAGGGGGTCAAAAATCCGTTCGCTGTGCTGAAAAGTCAGTTTTAGGGAGCCCCGGTGTAGCAGAGCTCGCGGCTGCACGTCTTCACACCACCATGGTTGGCCACGCCCCCCCTTGCCGTATATTTTAGGGTGTCTTTGAGTCCTCAGTTTCTTTGGCTTGGGACTAATGGTAGAAAAGTTCAGATTTAATTTATTTTTTCCAAAATTCCAACTGAAAAGTAAACCATCTTATTTCACATGTATAACTTTTCTGGTCACAGTGACAACAAATATACATCTTCTGCAGTCCTGGTAATTTCTTAGGCCTTACAGTTTCAGCTAGGGATGCACCGATACCGGTTTTTCAGTATCGAGTACGAGTACCGATATTTTTTTTCCGGTACTCGATACCGAGTACCGGTGCAAATATAACACGAATATCAGGAAGTCAGGCGGCGGATCATGACCCGTCACCTGGCTTCCTGATTGCCTAGCAAAAGACCAATCAGGTAGCCAAGTGGCGAGTCATGAGGTGCCGTCTGGCTTCCTGATTTGTCAGGAAGCCAGGCTACCTAGCAACAAGTGAAGCCGGTTTCCTAGCCAAAAGCTGGACAGCACTTCATGACCCATCTACCTGCTTCCTGATTGGATAGGAAGCCGGCATCACTTGTTCCTAGGCATCCTGGCTTCATGAGGTGCCGTCCGGCTGCCTAGCAACAAGTGAAGCCGGCTTCCTAACCAATCAATAGGCTGGACGGCACTTCATGACCCGCCTACCATCTTTCTGACTGGATAGAAAGCCGGCTTCACTTGTTCCCAGGCAGCCTGGCTTCCTGGCCAATCAGGATGCCGGGAGGTGGGTCATTACGTGCCACCTGGCTTCCTGATTGGTGAGGAAGCCAGGCTGCTTAGCAACATGTTAAGTCGGCTTCCTAGCCAATCAGGAAGCTGGAAGGAGGGTCATAACCCACTGCACTCCTTCCGGATTGTAAAGGAAGTCAGCTCCATGCTCCCTCGGCACTGGCAGTCAGAGGGAGATCTCCCTTTGACCGGAAGTTCCGGTATCTGAGGTAATTATTGGTGGCATTTGAGTGAATGCTCGCCCAAATACTCGGTATCGGCACTGGTACCAATACTGGTATCGGTATTGGTGCAATCCTAGTTTCAGCCAATAAAACTTTAATCTCACGCTTATGCCTTACTTGCCATAAAAAAAAACACCATGATCATCATTATCAAGAAGGAGGGGTTGAAGTGACACCAAGAAATTACATTCCAGTGTCACCTCCACCCGCCATAAACAAATGGGTATGGATAAGATGCCATTTTAAACCCAGCCACTTGTTCTTCTATACTTCTTCTCATCCAGTCAAACACAGTTCAGGGTACATTTTTGTAACTCAGCTGGAAGCATCCACACTTTATCCAAACATGCTTTGTGCCGAAGTATAATGTTGCCAAGCTGTCAGTGTAACCCTTGAAATCCCATCTCATGGCCTTATTCATTAAACCCCATGTGTGATGATCCTGGCCATCACATTGACATTACACATTATAATAAAAATATTTGGACACTACTCCAGATTATTGAATTCATGTTTTCCAGTGAGAGGGTACACTTTACAAAGGGATTTTGGACCATTTGGGGCTTTCAACCTTGTGGCAACAGTTTTGGGAAGGCCCTTTTCTGCTCCAGCTTTACTTTGCCCCTGAACACAAAACCAGCTACAGATATAGCTCAAAGACATAGTTTTAAGAATTTACTGTGGAGAAAATCAAGTAGCCTCGACTAAAGCCCTGACCTTAGCCATATTGAAGATCTTTGGGATGATTTGAAATGTGAATTGCAAGCCAGGTCAGTTTGTCCAACCTGAATGGGCACAGATCTCTTAGAAAACCTTCCCAGAAGAATGGAAAGCACATACATGGGTGGAGGAGGACAACTCCATATTAATGGTCATAGCTATAGAATGGGATATATAGCAAGCTCATATAGGTGTGATAGTCAGGTGTCCAGAAACTTTTAGCCATATGCTGTAAGGTGTGGTGAAAGCATTAGAGCTTCAAGGTCATTTTGGGTGCCAAAGATATTCCACTTCCTCCTCCACATACAGAACTTATTGCACACACAGTACAGCGACACTACTCCTATTCCCTCCTTTGGCATGAGTTTAGTTCAAGGAGGAAGGGGGAAGGTTTTGAACAATTATATTGACCATAAAGGCAATCTTATAGAGTCCTTATAGGCATACAATACATTTGGCATGTATGTTGTTAGTACAATGAATGTTCCAATACTGACATATTTTCAGAATTACGCCTACTAAGAGTGCTCTTCTACTCTGTCCTGGGGTCGCTGTGGGTAAAGGACTGAAGTGATAATAACTGGGAGTGTACAATGCAAAAGGATTAGAGACTCTGCAATGGGCCAGAACACTAAAGGCTCAATTCTACAGGAGAAAGATGAGTTAAAAGAAGGAACAAAAAATTTAAAGAACAACTCTGGGTAAATTAGCCCTTGCCTGACCACTAGACTGGATCCCACAGCCTCTCTGCCCCTCCGCTCCGGTGGTGAAATGTCCCTTGACATTCTCATGTCTAATACACTGTATTAGCAGTGATGACTCATGGGTCATTAAAAAGCTGAAGCGGAGGGGGAGAGAGGCAGTGCGTCGGTCTAGCAGCCAGGCAGGCTCAAGGATGGGGTGATTGTATCATTTTTATTTTAGACTCTGGATCAAAACAAGAATTTAACCCTTACAGTGCAGGGGTAGCACCACTGCAAGGGTTAATTTGTCATTTGCCCAGAGTTGTTCTTCAATTACTTGTTATTTTGGTATTTTGCAAGCCCCACAGCATTACAACCTAGGTGCCAAGGTGGAGGAGTTCTCGTTCACTTCATCTCTGCTGATTGGCTGCAGAAGGTGGAAAATATTTTTCTAAGTCAGAGGGTATGGTAGGGAAAGCTTGAAGCATATGCCCACATGGAAGCTAATGGGATGTGGATCATACATAAATCTGTTTGCTGCAAATTGGCCCAATTCGTCATGAACTATGCTTAGAGCAGATTGAATATCTCATCCCTTGTGGAATTCCAACCAACAGAGGCCATCTAGGCAATTAGGATTTATGAATTATTTAATTTTGTTTTCATTGATATATATTAAACAAATTTCAATAAGCAAGTTTTCTAATCCAACTTGTTTAAAACTCTTTCTAATGATCCTCCAATGTCTCTACCCACTCAACCCACACAGGTTTTTTTCCCAGCCTTGGAATACCACAATGTATAGGGCAACACTAATACCCTTTTTTTATCAATGTACTTTCCTTTACTGGTTTACAGTAACAAATATTCTTTTGTTGTATTTTTTATCTTGCTCACATCATGTTTTGATTAGATGCAGCTAAGAAAAAGTTGATCCTTAGGCTGGTGGCACATGTTTTGCTTCCATTTCAATCTTGTGTTAGGAATCATAATCTAGTTGTACATTATTTGCAAAATACTTATAGAAGAGTTTATTATAGATTTTTGTCGCATACAAAACAAGTTGTCTCTCTTCAGACATCCTCACAGGTATCTGAGACATCTTCTGGCCTTCATATTTGCTATAGAGGAAATTAACAATAGAACAGACCTGCTGCCGAACATCACGTTGGGATTCCAGGTTTATGATACATGTAACCGGGAACATGAAGCTGTACAGAGTGTTCTGGATGTCTTATCCGGGTCAGAGGATCCAATTCCAAACGTTGATTGTCATAAGAAGAGTACAGTCTTTGGGTTCTTAGGTCACAGGACCATTTCCTCATCTTTGGCATCAGCAGCATTGACGGGGGTCTATCAGTATCCTCAGGTAATGTGAATAACACAGGTCTAGAACAATAGACTGAATATTCTAAAAGATTGTATTGTGATTTTTCATTTATATTAGTTAATCATTAAAGGAGAACTATGAGATGAGTGATTTCCACTCACCTCATAGTTCTAGCCGACCTGTAACAATGAGACTGTCACTGGTCGGCTCAGTAGATCGGGAGGTGAGCGAACACATACCAGGTTCGCTCACCTCTCGATCCTGTTACGGCTCTCTGCCATGACAGGGGGAGGGGCTGGATTCCCCTCTCCCCGCTCCGATCTGCCAGCGCTGACTGGCGGAACAGACGGGGGAGGGGGCGGGTCCAACTGGCTCTGCCTCTAGATAGGCAGAGCCAGCTGTCACTCACGCAGCTGGGCGGATCCCGTCATCTAAGTCGGGATCCGCTCCGGCTCTCCTTTAACACGAACCCATACTTTTCCCATGCAGAGAAAAGTAACAGGTCCAATTTAAATTCCCCCCAACCCTAATGTTACATACTCATCTATTTTTCTCCCCTGTCACTGGGAATGAAGAGAGGAAGCCCTGTGTAATCTTTTAGTCAATCTAGTCAGAGCTTACACACGGTGAGAACTCTCTGCACCACCAGGTGACAATGATGGTTCCTGAGTGGACAGTCACCAAGAACTAGCAACTGTGAACTAGTATGTTGCGCTTGGTTGAAATCTCTTACGTGCGATTTTGTTTCAATATTTCATTGTGATAATGTAATCTTTAAAACACATAAGTGATTTATATCATAGAGTGAAATAAAGAATTAAATATATAATAAATAAACATGCAAGTGAATAATACCAATTAATAAACCTTATCTCATCTTATAATTATTTGATCTCTACTACATGATGGTATTAGTGAAAACAGCACATGTATAATCGGAATGTCACCCGTGTAAATATATGTGATAATTATGTGAATCACTATAAACGATATAAATATAACAAGGTTATATAACAGAGGAAGAAATTATTATTAGATGAACGGCAGAGTCCAACAAAAAATATATATATAACGGCCAAATGACGGACCTCTCGTTGCCGATGGTCCGCACCCTCCAGGTGTAATTGGGGAGTCCAACCAAGAGAGTGGAGAAAAGTAGAAGCCACAAAAAAGAGAGATATCTAAGTGCAGATAGCAAAAAGACCTTTATTTGAATTAAAAATGATTACACTTACAGGAATCCGTAAGCATAACAGCGTGCAAGTGTAAAGGACACTCAACCTCTGAATCTTTTTTACCGTGTCAGCGAGGGGACAGTCAAATCCCTTGATGCATTTCGTCCAAAGGACTTTTGAAAAAGTCGGTGACACGGTGAAAAAGATCCAGAGGTTGAGTGTCCTTTACACTTGCACGCTGTTATGCTTATGGATTCCTGTAAGTGTAATCATTTTTAATTCAAATAAAGGTCTTTTTGCTATCTGCACTTAGATATCTCTCTTTTTTGTGGCTTCTACTTTTCTCCACTCTCTTGGTTGGACTCCCCAATTACACCTGGAGGGTGCGGACCATCGGCAACGAGAGGGAGAGCAAGCTGTATGCAGGAGAGGAAACAGAGGCTGAAAATAGGAGCTCCGTGGATCCGTCGACTGAAGATAAAGTAACAGATACTTGGTTATTTTCAACGTACCATCATTAATTTTCGCAGTTTGATTCCAAGAACTTGATTCCTCCCATAAGCACACTCCGAACTGAGATATTGTATAAATAGGACAAACTGACCTCGGGAAATTGTATGCCTAAAATAATCCCACTCTATTAGGGTGGATAGATAGCGGTCTTTTCATTTGGCCGTTATATATATATTTTTTGTTGGACTCTGCCGTTCATCTAATAATTTCTTCCTCTGTTATATAACCTTGTTATATTTATATCGTTTATAGTGATTCACATAATTATCACATATATTTACACGGGTGACATTCAGATTATACATGTGCTGTTTTCACTAATACCATCATGTAGTAGAGATCAAATAATTATAAGATGAGATAAGGTTTATTAATTGGTATTATTCACTTGCATGTTTATTTAGTATATATTTAATTCTTTATTTCACTCTATGATATAAATCACATGTGTTTTAAAGATTACATTATCACAATGAAATATTGAAACAAAATCGCACGTAAGAGATTTCAACCAAGCGCAACATACTAGTTCACATCTGATCACACTGATACACATTGTTGCAGCTGGTACTTTAATTTAATTTTATTCACCTTCCTAGCGCAGTCAATTTTGGATAAAAAGAACCAGCAACTGTTTGTGTCTAGTCTAAGAGGAGAAATTTTGCCCAGACTGTTGCTTTGATGACTTTGAATGATATTTAATGTTTTTGTTATTACAGATCAGCTACGGCGCAATGAATCCAAGCTTCTATAGTAAGTTCCAGTTTCCCTCATTCGATAGCACAGTCCCTGATGTGAAGGATCAATTTATAGCCATCATCCTCTTACTGAAACATTTTGGCTGGAATTGGGTGGGCATTGTGTCTTTAGATAATGAGGATGGTCAGAAGGTCAATACAGAGCTGAAAACTCTTCTGATACAAAACAAGATTTGTGTTGAGTTTGCTGTCACTCTACCTGACCATTATTATATTGAGAGAAGTGAAAAAGCTTATCGCAGACTTTCACAATTAACTTGCAGCATTGTAATACTGTATGGAAATGCAAAGACTATTAGTCTAATCAATGTGGTTAGCGCTATTTCATCTTTAAGGAAGATCTTTGTATTGTTCTGAGCTTTCCACATACATAAAAACATTGATTATGTGATTGCTCTTAATGGTTCTCTGCTGGTCGATTTACACAGAGGGAATATTCCAGGACTGAAGGATTATCTTCTTGATATCAACCCTGAGAAATATCCTGATAACCCCATGATTCTCGATGCTTGGATAGATGAATTTTCTTGTGTGCCTGAATCTATTGAGAAAGAGTCTTATGATAAAGCATGCAGAGAGTCTTATAGTTTCCGTTCCGTGGATCCCTCTCGTTATGATGTGGAACATTTTCGCTACACTTTCAGCGTGTACTCTGCAGTTTATGCACTGGCATACGCCCTACATGATGTATATTTACACAAGAAGGTCATTGAGACTAGTACCCAAAATTGCAGAAAGGCATCATGGCACACTCACAAAACCAGCATGTAAAACAACTTGTCTCACCACTAAGGATAATGACAGAGGTTTGGATACACGTCTTTCTGGGGTTTCTCAGCTGCCATTAGGATGTGCGGGATCCCTTGTGTGTTTCTGTGCCTTTAAGGAGGTTGGGCGTCCTCCTGACAAACCTGCACCCAATTTGATATCTTCTGCCCCCATGTGCTCCAAGATGGAGACTCTCATAGTTTAGAGTTAGGACCGCACTATAAGAGGTGCCTTGGCGCGGCAGTGCGGCTTACACATCCTCAGCAGAAGACGTGTATCCAAACCTCTGTCATTATCCTTAGTGGTGAGACATGTTGTTTTACATGCTGGTTTTGTGAGTGTGCCATGATTCCTTTCTGCTGTTTTACTGTTCAAAGCCCATTTCGTGTGCACCTTACTGTATAACTGGTAACAAATTGTTGAGTGCGTTTGTCGTTTGTTTTGCTAGAACCCAAAATTGCCACCTATGGCAGGTACAAGGAATATGCTTGGGTAACATAACACAGAATGTGAATTTAAAATAACTTTGTAATCCTATGCTCCTCAGTGCCATCTAGTGGCGTTAGTGCCATGCGAACATTGATAAATCAGTCCCTTAAAGTGTGAGAACCATTCAGTGCAGTGATATTCTGAATCTAAGATGGCATGATGATAGGGCAGGTCCGTGACAGCCTGGGCTCAGAGTAAATGGGTTGATTTGAGGCCGGCCATCATTCAACTCAGAAGACTGGTAATATCCAGTTGTTTAAAGAAAGTACTGCATGGGACAGCTCTAGATTAGAGGTATATATTGCAGAAAACTGCATTTTATTTGTACTAACGCTGACCTCTGCATTTTTACATAAAAACGCAAAAAGTAAATATCCTTGAGCTCTCAGACAGATACCAAAATGTGAAATAGAGTTGTGAACAAGAAAGCAACCCGACTGTCCCTGGTCAGATTCTGGAGCATTAATGATTATCATTCTCTGTGTTTCCATTGTTTAAGAATGCATTTTTTAATTTCCAGTGCACTAGGGAATGGTATAACCCCTGTTATGTTTTTTTTTTTCTGCCTTTTATGTTGTAGTCAGCAGATGTCCTTTCACTTCCAGTCTTGTAGACCCAACTGGGAGTAAGAGGAATCCCTCCAAAGGGTGCACACCTCCCATCTTAGATAGTTGTCACTGAAACAAGTGTGCCCATTGGAAGAGTTCCTTTCTATTCCTGTTCAGGTCACAACAATCTCAGATTTCCTCCCACTTTCTGTCTTGGTGACCATTGTCAATAGAGATGATCATTTCCCCAGTGAGGACACAGACACCATTAAAACCATGAGAAGGGTTTCTAATCTTTCTCCACTTCATCCAAAACTAAGAAAAATGTTTTGGTTTTTCGGTTCACTGGAACCCCTAAATATGCATATTTTTGCCCATGTTAAAGAGTCCATCTACTTCCTAGTGATTCCAGATATGTAGTTTTCAGGATTGGTGGATTGGCACTGTTCAACTATAGCCCTGGTTCTCAACCTGCAGCCAGAGGGACACATGTGACCATTTGGTACTTGTAGAGTGGCCTTTAAACTCCAGCAGTCTGCAGAGGGAGAGGGACTATAGGCTTGTAATGGGGTAGTCAAAGTAATCTCTACTAGCCTCATATAACACGTCTACAGTCTCTCTCTGTCTTCTAAATCATTTCTCTATTCTTCAAACAAACCTGTAGCTTTTCCACAGTCTCTGACCAGCATTTCCTCGAAGTTGTCTTCACTCTCTGACAGTCCAGCTTTACATACAGTATACTGAACATTATGTGCAGCCTTTTGGTTACAGCTCAGGCCGTCTAAATCTTGCAAGTAAGCAACCATTGCACTTTGCATTCAGACCGGCACTTTTTGAGTGCAGAAGCTTCAGATGCTGGATGACGTACTAACAAAAATGAGGAGAAGGATCTACCACCAAACCTATGTGATCACACCACTAAAACACAATAATAACTTCTGAGATTTAAACAAAATGGTGTAATATGTTCAGGTTTCATTGCCATATATATCCCAACATAACAGACACAGTTCCGAGTCCAGTGTGACTATTATGGGATTGTGTAGAGATGTCACCAGCACACCAAAATCCTTTTAGGATAGCAAAATATTCATGTTTTGAAGATTTCTTGTCATACATTTAACCCTGTACGTATTGTCTGTTTTGTCTTTGAATTACTGCAACCCTTAATACAGTGTTACATGCATGTATGACAAGAAATCTTCAATAAAGGAACATTTGTGCTATCCTAAAAGGATTTTGGTGTGCTGGTGACTTCTCGACATGATTGCTGATATTTGCGGCGCCATCCGCAGTCACTGCGAGCACCCCACCATTACAAGGGATATTCGGTAAGGAGTGCGACAAGGAAAGTAAGTATTATGGGATTGTGACAGAAGGCAACTAAACACAGGAAAGTCAAAGCACTAAGATCTGAATTAGAACACAGATAAACAAAATAGCAGTCAGCAAATGTGTAATAAACAGGAGTCTTCACACATTTCAACTGCTTGATAATAAAGTTTGCTATGCTTCATCTTTGCGTAGAAACGTTGGGTCTCCATTCCACCTGTTAGCACAGAATTGTTTATTTCCTATCATAAAATCTCCCCCGATGAGATTACACACAAATTATGATGATTATGACTGACAAGGAACACCATTGAGGCTTGCTCACACCAAGTCCGGAGCAGATCTGCACACGTTTCTGCACAAGCATGCATATGCGTTTGAACAGGTTGTTAATGCATTTTAGATGCGTTTCAATTCCAGAACTGGTGTGAGCTAGAGCCCAAAATACCATTAGAATACATTGGATGCATTTTTGATGCATTCTGAAAATGTTCTGCTCTGCATCTGCTCCGGACTTGATGTGAACAAGCCCTTAGTGGAGTTTTGTTTTAATGGCCACACCATTATGACACACGTCTCAGGTTAACTTGAAAAGTAAAACCTTTTTTGGATGTTTTGGAGTCATGGGTATGGAGAAGGCCGGAGAAGTGAACAGACTAGGCCAAAATTCAGCTCACTTTCCAGTTCAGCTATGTTGTCCTAGATTGTTCACTTCTCCAGCCTTCTCCAAACTCTTCACCCTTTTGTGAATGGCCCCCTTAGTTATAGAATGTGCTCAGCACTAAGAATGAAGTTTAGTATAAATACATACTAGAAACATGCGGTCTTCACTTGTAGGTTTAACGCTTTCCAAAAGGTTCTTTATACATTTAGTCAATCTTGGTTCCATTGGTGATCATTATTAAAATAAAATCTGAAATATTAATCAAAATATATTATAGTAACTGGATTTTGTCTTCAGACTCCACGTTCTCTGTGCTCCGAGAGCTGCCTCCCCGGATACCAAAAACTTCAACATGAAGGAGGACAACCGTGCTGTCACCACTGTGTGCCCTGCCCGGAGAATGAGATCACCAATAAGAACAGTTGGTACCTTTTAATGATCTGCTAATACTGGCTGGATTGGGTGACACAGAGTGGGTGAGTCTGCAGCAGGTAGCGCAGCAAAATATATATTTGTTTTACTTTTTTCATGCTGCTTGGGGACTTTTAAGTAAAAACAAAAAAAAAACGTGTCCAAAATCGGTCTTTAAGTTTTAGTATAAAGGTTACGTTTTGTTCTCATGAATTAATGCCAGAATATACAATATATCCATCTTGAAGAGAATGATATAATTCTGATGGCCTGGGTTCTTAATTTGTGTTATTTTACTTAAATGAGAAAGGTCTACATAGAAATTTTTATGCCCATCAAATCAGCGATTCCTCCTGATTTGGTCATCACTAGTCACCAGTTGCTTGGCTGTTAGTCATCTCCTTCTCTTCATTTCGTTCTTGGTTTACATCTCTGTCGATCACATGATGCAATAAATCATTTACTGACCCTAGCTCTATGCAAGCTATATATAACACAATATCAGACTTCAAGTTGTGACTTGTTCTTCTCTAATCCCTCATTGTGTCTTTGAAATTATAGCGATATCAGATAAATGTACACCTCCTGAAACTGTACTCAAATCATGAGAACTTTCTCTTCACTTTCAGACATGGAAAGGTGTTATAAGTGTCCGGAGGATCAATGGCCCAATGAGAGAAGAGACACCTGTATGCAAAGAACAATTGATTTCCTGTCTTATGGAGATACATTGGGAGTTTCTCTTATGTTTATGGCTCTATTATTCTGTTTTGGAACTATTATCATGTTTGGGATATTTGTGAAACACAAAGACACTCCAATAGTAAAAGCCAATAACCGGACCTTCAGCTTCATCTTTCTCATCTCACTGATCCTGTCCTTTCTTTGTCCTCTGCTCTTCATTGGACGTCCCACAAAGATCTTCTGTCTTCTCCGACAAGCTTTTTTTGGGACAATTTTCTCTGTTGCAGTTTCTTCGGTTCTGGCTAAAACAGTTACTGTTGTTCTAGCTTTTAATGTCACCAGACCTAACAGTATTAACAAGTGGATGAAAAAACAATTCTCTGTTTTCCTCCTGATTATCTGCTCTTCTGGACAGCTTGTGATCTGTGTCTTCTGGTTTGTCTTTTCCCCACCATTCCAAGAGTATGACACCCAAGTGGAGGTGGGGAAGATGATATTACAGTGTAACGAGGGCTCTGTCACTGCTTTCTACATTCTGATTGGCTACATGGGATGTCTGGCTGTGTTCAGCTTTATTGTAGCATTTTTAGCCAGGAAACTCCCAGACACATTCAATGAAGCTCAGTACATCACATTCAGCATGCTGGTCTTCTGCAGTGTTTGGATCTCCTTCATCCCAGCCTACCTCAGCACCAAAGGGAGATACATGGTGGCTGTGGAGGTCTTGTTCTCCAGTGCTGGACTCCTGGGCTGCATCTTCATTCCCAAATGTTACATCATTCTGATGAGACCGGAGTTGAATGCGAAGGCGACTGTAGCCCAAAGAAAAGCTCTTCAGTAAAAAAAAAAAAATACTTTTTGGCATCAAACGTAATGCTGTGACACATGGAATATAAATTGTAGCAAAATAAATAGCTTTTCTTCAGAACGTAAAGTTTGGTAAAAGCAGTTGGTTATTGATTAAAAATAAAGAAACTACAACTGAAATGAGATATAAAATACAAACAAAAGAAAACAACAGTCGATAAAAGTCACTCAGGATAAATATATGATCAATGACTCTTCTCTCTCCATTTTGCTTCAATTGGGGTTTCATTCAGTGACAGCATGTTGGAAAGAAAACAGCTTGTGGTGTGTTCCCATAGTGCTCTGATTATCCTTTTTCATGGGGAACCCTTTGTTATATCTTAATTTGTAAAACATATGTATCATATATCAGAATAAAATGTGCTTCTATTAAAGTTACCCGTGATTATGTCGTAATATTCTTTGTGGACTAAAGGTCAAGAACATGGTAGCATACACTATGATATTCAATTATCTTTGAATGAGGAATATACCGCTGACTTTATTGTTATTGTTATTATTAGTACAGTATATCTTTGCAAAAAAAACATACTTAGAACATCTATGCAATGCTTGCACATTTTAAAATGCTGCAAGCACTGGCGGAACTACCAGGGTCGCAGCGGTCGCGATCGAGACCGGGCCCTGGCGATCCACCTGTTGGGGGGGGCCCACAGAGGAAGGAGAGGGCCCGCACACAATCAGAATGATTGGCCTGCTATGCCCGATGCATAGCCTCGGCTGCCGACTTCCTCCCTCTCTCCTCCCTCCGCTCTGCAGGCACTGACAGTGCTAGCTCTGCAACTGAGAGCCCCGGAGGACCCCGAAAGAAGGAGGGGGAGGGGTCTAGGAGCGGTGTCAGGCAGAGGGGGAGAGAGAGGACCTGGACACAAAGGGGGTGACCTGTCAGCAGCCCTAACCCTGCACTCTATCCACCTGAGACCCTGCAGAGCCCTGCTCAGACTGCCGCAGGCCTGGCGAGACCTCCTGCAGCTTTGGTGAGACCACCGGCAGCCCTGGTGAGATCAGCCCTGGTGAGATTGGGCGCTCACCAAGTAGTGGAACGCCAGGTCCCAGTCGCAAATGCAACTCTGGTCGTTCCACCACTTGGGGGTGCCCGGACAGGAGGAAAATGGCCCTGTTAACCGCCTCAGCTCCCAGCATGCAGCAGGCCAACTCTCCGCAGCTCCTTCCCATGGCAGTGGGGGGGTTGGGGGGCCCCCCATGGTTTCTTGCACTGGGGCCCTGAAGTTTCTAGTTATGCCTCTGGCTGCAAGTACAGATACATACCTGTTGATCTGCACAAATCTTGCATGCTCCTAACTTCCTGTTTGATCTGACAACATACGGCTTCTTCTGGTCTAAAATGATAAATACACCATGTTCTTATAATGTATATAATGTTCTTATGAAAACTGGTGGCTGACTGCTTTGCGGCATGATAGTCTGTACTCGATTGGGAAGGCATTCCTCCAGACTTCATAGTGTGTCTGGGGGAATTTGTGCCTATTCAGCCAAAAGAGCATTTGTGAGGTCAGGTTCTGATGTTGGAGGAGAAGACCCGGCTCACAATCGGTGTTCCAATTCATGTCAAAGGTATTCATTAGGGTTGAGGTCAGGGCTCTTTGCAGGACATTTATATTCCTTCATACTGAACAAGTCAAATCATGTCTTTATGGAATTGGCTTTGTGCACAGTGGGAACAATCATGCTGAAACAGAAACTAAACCAAACCAAACTATTGCTGCAAGATTGACAGCTTGCTATGGTCTATAATCATTTGTATACTGTAGCATTAACAATACCCTTCAATGGAAACATCTGAAAATCATTTGGTGAAGATGTCCACATACTTTGGCCATATCCTACAATATATGTATTTACAGGTAACCGTTAAACAGAAGGAAAGTGGATATACAATATAAATTAAGGGTTTTTAATGCGATTTAGTGGGTGGATTCGGTCTGCAGAATATCCAGTCTTGCTGTCCCGATGGCCATTGATTGTCAACTCATACATTCTCCTTCATTCATACGATGTGATGTGGAATGCCTCCCTGGACCCAGCCATAGAGAGGTTCTGAGCAGTGACATCACAGGTAATCAAAAATCATGGATATCCGCAGGACAATTCCTTTAGAATTCCAACTCTTGAAGTCACTAGTGAGGGACAGCAACATGGGACGAGTGGAGTATCTCTGGTCTGGAGTAAGTAACATTGGATGGGAGGGGAATGTATTGCCACTAAATACCAGTGTGTACACATATTCATTAAGCACCAATGCAAAAGTGTTCTTACCACTGATTGTCAATGCAAATTTTTTCTTGCCAATGAACACCAACAAAAATATATTTTTGCCGCTGAGAGTCAATGCAAAGTTATTGTTTCCACAAATTATTTATACAGCAAAACACAACCATCATTTCCACATATAAATGCTATTATTATTTTTTCATATATTTATTATTATATGTACAACTACATTTTCTATAGTAACCATGCTGATTTATTGTGAGCAGTAGGTCTGACAATTATTTTGAGGGATCTCTGAGAGCCTAAAGGATAAGTTCATCTTTTGCAAAAATTAAAGAAATGCATAATGAATAATATATATTAAAAAACGCATTTCTTTAATATTTGCATTGAAGCCTGGAAAACATTGCAAAGTGAACACTCGATCACAGCTGCTAAGCTCAGGCTTCTGCACATTTTCAAACTGGCAGAGCTCGTAGAGAGGTACAGAGTTTCAGTTAAGAGAGATGGGGGGAAGGGCAGCTGGACTTCATACTGCATTAAATCACCTCATATGGCGTCCAGCCGTGCTCGCTCTAGGTAGAGCTGCCCATTTTGCCGCCTCTATCTAGAGCGAGGACGGCTGGACGCCGTATGAGGTGATTTTTCTAATCGTTGCTGGCTGCAATTGTATTTGGCTGCAATTGCAGGGGCAGAACATCACCCAACAATACAGAGTCCCTAAACAAGGACCTTTATTTCACCATCACCAGCTCTTATTTTCTAGAAAGCTACCAGTTAAAAAAAGACTTTCCAAGTGATATGATCATATTAAAGCTCATATAAGATTGTATTGCTTGGGTTTACATTTACTTTAACATACTATACATGAGTTCTTTCAATTGCAGTTCTAGTGTACATTGTCTTACGTGCTCTGCCTGTGATTACAGATTTCTACTGCCAAAAATCCTTTTAAAGACCAATGTCTGCAGCTGATTGATAGCCAGCTCTTCAATTGTCACCAAGTAAGCTACTTGTTTCTATTAACTGTTCCTTTTCCTTCCTTAGGCATGGTTTGGTAAAAATTGTCTAGCAGCAGCACAGTACATTTATGTCACCAGGTAAGAGCACATGCTGAGAAAGGACAGTACATACATGTCACCAGGTAAGAGCACAAGCTGAGAAAGGACAGTGCATACATGTCACCAGGTAAGAGCAGAAGCTGAGAAAGGACAGTGCATACATGTCACCAGGTAAGAGCACAAGCTGAGAAAGGACAGTACATACACGTCACCAGGTAAGAGCACAAGCTGAGGCAGGACAGTACATACATGTCACCAGGTAAGAGCACAAGCAGAGGCAGGACAGTACATACATGTCACCAGGTAAGAGCACAAGCTGAGAAAGGACAGTACATACATGTCACCAGGTAAGAGCACAAGCAGAGGCAGGACAGTACATAAGCTGTTCAAATAGGCAATAATGTATGAACACAAAGATGCAAGTCTTGGTGGGTTATTCATTAATGAGTACAAGCATTAAGCCGAACCTTTGGCTTAATCCTTCAGCTCGCTTCGGCTGCAGGAAGCCTCTGGTTCAGCCGAACCGAAGGTCTGCTGTACGGACTATTTACAATATTCACAATAGCCCATAAAGCAGCTGAAGGCAGCAGAGGAGCGGAATGCATAAGCTTTGGCTCGGCTGAACTGAACATACAGCCGAAGCGGGGAGAACCATCTGCCGAAGCAGAACGTTCTCCCGGCAAAATGTAAACAAATTTTAAAAAAACAGCATGGGGTCCCCCTCCCAAACCATACCAGACCCTTCAGGTCTGGTATGAATGTTAGGGGGGGCCCCTAGTTAAAAATTTGGAAAAAATGCATGGGGTTCCCCCCAAAAGCCCGCCGGCCCAACCCGAACACCTGCACCTGTCAAAATGAACAATTTGACTAGTGTGTGCTTAGATTTCCCATGTTTCCCAACTGAATTCATATAACCCTTCCCTGCTTGGAGCAGCCGGCTCCAACTCATAGCCTGCAGCCTAACTTTGAGCTTGGGTTCCCCACCCCGTTCGACCCTCCATTCCATGATAGCACCCCCCACATCCATGAAATAAAAATCCTTATACAGTACATAATTTTTTTGCAGGTGCTTCGATCCAGTCCAGTAATGTCACAGGCCCTCCTTCACCATCTTCTTCTGAAAGTAGGCACACCCTAAAGTGTGAAGCCTTGTTGCCCTGAGCCCACAGAAGAGAGTTGAATGGTGCTGGGTATCATTCAATCCTGTAGAGCTGGTTATTTATAAGAGCTGCTGGGGAATACAATTTTTGTGTGTCATTGCACAAGCTGGAATTGGGCTTTAACATCTTTAAGCTGAAACTTCCTCATTGCTGGCTGCACCTGTGCAGTAAACCCTCATAGACTTGTTTATGGTCAGATTGACAAGACAACCCTATATAAGGGTATGCGGGCTTGCTGGTGTGGCTAGCTGTTAGAAATATTTATTTCTATTTTTATTATCCCTACAATTCTTCACATCTCTATTTTTGTATTATATTGCTTGGGATTGTTATTGTTTTACCTAAGTATTTTCTAAATTGAGAAGACATTGATTGTATTTAATTTATTATCCCAATTTATAACATTTTACCATATTTTAGCATCTGATGAAGGGGGCGTGACCCCGGAAACGCATCATCACACATCACACAGTCTCCTGCTGACACATAGACATGGCTGTGCAGCTTTCATAGACTTCTCCTTGGGTCCATGGACTTAATTTTTATACTTTTTATACTTCTATCATGAATTTTGTGAGTATGTTTTATATTTACCTTCTATCCTGATCTTAATAAATTTGTCTGCACCAGGAAAGGCGCCCCTTGTTTGTGTTTTTTCCCTAGATTTACAGTCTCCCTGGCTGATTTGGGGCAGCATCCTACAGACAAACATTTTTTTAAACGTGTTTTTAAACGTGTTTTTTATTTACTCATTCACCAATTTTTAATTCAATCATCAACTTCCAAACAGACTTTGATTCTAATTTTATTCATGTGTACATTGGTTTGTACTGGTTGAGCAGTCCTCTCTGGCGCTTTTTTGTTTTTTTCTATATTTTAGCATCTGTTTTTATTCATTACTTAAAAGTTTCTCTTTTGGCTACAGTCACCTTCACATTCAGCTCCGGTCTCATCAGAATGATGTAACATTTGGGAATGAAGATGCAGCCCAGGAGTCCAGCACTGGAGGACAAGATGGCGAAGACCTCCACAGCCACCATGTATCTCCCTTTGGTGCTGAGGTAGGCTGGGATGAAGGAGATCCAAACACTGCAGAAGACCAGCATGCTGAATGTGATGTACTGAGCTTCATTGAACGTGTCGGGAAGTTTCCTGGCTAAAAATGCTACAATAAAGCTGAACACAGCAAGACATCCCGTGTAGCCAATCAGAATGTAGAAAGCAGTGACAGAGCCCTCGTTACACTGTAATATTATCTTCCCTGTCTCTACTTGGGTGTTATACTCTGGGAATGGTGGGGAAAAGACAAACCAGAAGACACAGATCACAAGCTGCCCAGAAGAGCAGATAATTAGGAGGAAAACAGAGAATTGTTTTCTCATCCACTTGTTAATACTGTTAGGTCTGGTGACATTAAAAGCCAGAACAACAGTAACTGTTTTAGCCAGAACCGAAGAAACTGCAACAGAGAAAATTGTCCCAAAAACAGCTTGTCGGAGAAGACAGGAGATCTTTGTGGGGCGTCCGATGAAGAGCAGAGGACAAAGAAAGGACAGGATCAGTGAGATGAGAAGGATGAAGCTGAGGGTCCGGTTATTGGCTTTTACTAGTGGAGTGTCTTTGTGTTTCACAAATATCCCAAACATGATAATAGTTCCAAAACAGAATAATAGAGCCATAAACATAAGAGTAACTCCCAATGTATCTCCATAAGACAGGAAATCAATTGTTCTTTGTATACAGCTGTCTCTTCTCTCATTGGGCCATTGATCCTCCGGACACTTATAACACCTTTCCATGTCTGAAAGAGAAGAAAAATTTATCATGTTTTGAGCACAGTTTCAGGAGGTGTACATTTATCTGATATCGCTATCATTTCAAAGACACAATGAGGGATTAGAGAAGAACAAGTCATAACTTGAAGTCTGATATTATGTTATATATAGCTTGCATAGAGCTGGGGTCAGTAAATGATTTATTGCCTCATGTGATTGATAGAAAAGTAGATGAAACACAAGATAGGACAATGGGATTTGTGTAACTCCCATCCATGCTTTGATTTTCTGGGGACTTCCCAGTTTGTCTGCAACTTAAAAGTAAAAAAAAACAACCGATTTTACAGGCTGAGATTGTATCAGGTAGTGGTGACCTGCGGTGGATCCTCATGCATCCTTTTCTTCCAAACCTTGTGTGTGTCTTCTTGTCTTTTTCCACAGCCAGTTAGATTGATTCATTTATAATTGGACAACATCTCCATAGCAATGATTGCAGGATCCTGACCGTTGTCGTCCTTTTTTGCACCAGAGCTGAATGCTTTCTCACAATATTTCTCACGGCCATCACTGGTTACAATCATAGCATATTGGGGGTTGCTGTCCCCCAGTCCTAGTTCCACACTACGGTCATTGGTATTCATCACTCTCCCATAGAGGGCATCTGGCACTTGCCAGTGTTCCTTACTAAATGTCATTTCCTGACTAACAGGATGTCCCTAATGGGTTTCCCAACATACAGGCAGCTGTTGCACTCTTTTAGGGTTCAATCAGCAATCAGCCTTTTCACCCAGCGGCAGGGAAGAGATCCCTGAGCACCAGTCATCTTCATTATGCCTGTGGACAGCTGAGACTAATTAAAGTGGACCATTTCTATTAGTTTACAATATACCACTTATATAAGATGGTGACAAGCCAAGCAGATACAGCCTTGTCTGACCCCTGAGGCTGCAAGTTGCCCCCTCTGGCGCTGTGCCCGTGTCCTTCTCCCATCATTCCAGGTGCCCTTTCTCCCCTGCCACTCTTTTTATGCACTTATTGTCCCGCGCCGCCATCTTTGTTTTGTTCATCTTCAGGAGCAGGACAATGCCTTAAAGTTTTTTTGCAACCAGGCCCCTGATGATGAGCCTTCAGGGGCCTTCCAGAGCTGTGTGATGCCTCAGCTGATACCTCCTGAGATATGTAATGTGATGTCAGTGTCTCAGGAGGATGCAGGAGGAGACTTCATGTCATTCTTGATTTTAAAAAAAAGTGATTAGAGACTTTTAAAAAAAAAACAAAATATGTACTTTTTATGTTGTAGAGGGGGGAGGATTGGAATGGTGGAAAGTGAAATTCTGCTTTAATGAGGTCTGGCTACCAGGTAAGATGTGTACCTAGAACCCCAATTCCCAAAAAGTTGGGACGCTGTGTAAAATCTACATAAAAACAGAATACAATGATTGGCAAATCTCATAATCACATATTTCATTATATGTCATTATATTCATATGTCATTTTTCACAACAGAATGTAGAAAACATATCAAGTGTTTAAACTGAAAAAATGGACCATTTTAAGAAACATATTAGATCAGCCGTCTCAAATGCCCATGGTCCGAATGCGGCCCGCAAGCTGGTAATATGTGGCCCGCAGCCAGCTCACATGCCAGGTACGCAGTCACAGACCGCGTACCTGCTTTGCGGGAGCAGCTACATGGTCTCTGTCGGGTGCAGACCACAAGCTGCTCCTCTGTGCCGCCACTCGGATCCTTTCGGCCCACGCTCTGAAATCCTTCACTGAACGTTGGCTGAAAAGGATCGATAAGTAAGGTCTGCAATACCTGCCAATCAATCACCAGGCACCGTGCCTCCTCACAGCCTCCTACCTGCCTCCTAAAAGGTAAGCAGGAGAGGGGGCTCTATATTTTTTATATGCGCAGGAGTAGTATTTTTCATGTGTGGGGGGGGGGGGGGGGTGTGGGTAAAGGGGGGGGGGGGGGGGTATTATTTTATTTTTGCAGGATTAGTATTTTCTTATGTGTATGGGGGAAGTTTATTATATTATATGTGCAGGGGTAGTATTTTTTATGTGCATGGGTGGGGGGTAATTTTTTATTTGTGCAGGGGTAGAATTTGTTTTATGTGTGTCTTTACCCCTGTATCTTTAAGTGCGATTAGGGATTCCTGCGTCAGGAAGTGTTTTTCCTGCAGCAGGAATGCCTAATCTTATGTTTACAAGCGGCAACTGTCACACATTCAAGTTAAGGATCAGGTGACAGCTGCTACATGTAAACGCCAGCACACATCATGTAATGGTATGTGATATGATTACATGAGGTTAGGAATCAATCACTCTCCCTGAGCGCATCGATTGTGCATCCAGGGAGAGTGTTTTCTAATCGCATGTGATCATATCACATACCATTACATGATGTGTGCTGGCGTTTACATGTAGCAGCTGTCACCTGATCCTTAACTTGAATGTGTGACAGCTGCCGCTTGTAAACGCCAGATTAGGGATTCCTGCTGCAGGAAAATGCAAGTTCCTGAGGCGGGAATCCCTAATCGCATCTAAGCCTACAGATATGAATAAGGCCTTATTGTGTTTGTTTTGGGGTCCATTGTACCATACCAGATATAGTTACATTTTATTTTAAAGTATGAAATTTGGCAAGCAATCCCCATGGGAGAAAAAAAATTGTCAAGTAGCCCCGAGTGAATTGAGTTTGAGACTCCTGCATTAGATAATGTTAAAATTGATGGCAGCAACATATCTCAAAAAATTTGGGAGAGGGCCGTGTTTATCATTCCCTCTACTTTTGACAACACTGTAAACGTCCGAGAAAGGAGGAGATCAGTTGCTGGACTTTGAGAGGAATGTTGTCCCATTCCTGCCAGATATAGGATTCTAACTGCTCAACAGTCTTGAGTCTACTTTGTCGTATTTTTCGTTTCAAGGTGTGCCAAATATTTTCAATGGGAGAAAGGTCTGGATTGCAAACTGGCCTATTATGCACTCAAACTCTTCTACTACAAAGCCATGATTTTGTCATAGATACAGTATGCAGTTTAGCTTTTTCCTGCTGAAATATTCAAGGCCTTCCCTGAAAAAGATGTCATCTGGATGGGAGCATACAGTATGCTGCTCTAAAACCTGGATATATCTTTCAGCATTGATGGTGCCTTTCCAGATGTGCAAGCTACCCATTCCATATGTATTCATGCTCCCCCATACCATCAGAGATGCAGGCTTTTGAACTGAGCACTGATAACAGACAGGAAGATACCTCACCTCTTTAGTCTGGAGGACATGACGCCCATGTGTAAGGAACTGGATCTGAACCCAGGGCCTCTGCTGTAGCTGGCAGTGGTTCTACGTGCTGAGCTACCTTAGAACCTTGGATAGCTCATTGCCTGATCTCTTGTGTAATCCTCAGTTAAACCTAGTTTCTGCTGAACTCCTTGCTCTTCCCTTGAACTTCCTATTTAAGCCACGCCTCTGCACTTCCTGTTTGCCAAATTATTGTTCTCCTGCCAATATCTTGCTTCCTTGCTCTTCCTGTGATACAATCCGTTCATACTGCTACCCGTGTACCAACCTTTGGCTGCTGATTCACCAACTACTCTCATCGTCTTCCACGTCATACCTGATACCTTTGGCTACTGACCTCGGCTTGATCTCTGACTACACTTCTGCCTGCTCCTATACTACTACCGTCTGCTTGTGTACCGAACTCGGCCTGTTATAACATGAATTTGCCTGCTGCTTCAGCTACTGGACTTCGAGCCTGATCCCAGATTGTGACACCATGAATGCAAAACAAATGTCAAATTTCGATTCGTCTGACCACAGAACAGTTTTTCACTTTGTGACAGATCACTTTAAATTAGCTTAGGTCTAGAGGAGACAGCAGAGTTTCTGGATCATGTTCACAAAGGGCTTCTTCTTTGCATGATAGAGCTTTAACTGACATTTTTGGATGGCACGGCGAACTGTGTTCACAGACAGTGATTTTTGGAAGTATTCCTGAGCCCATGCAGTGATGTCCATCACAAAATCATGCCTGTTTTTAATGCAGTGCCGCCTGAGGGCCAGGGGATCATGGGCACCCAATATTGCGTTTCGGCCTTGTCCCTTGTGCACAGAGATTTCTCCACATTCTCAGAATCTTTTGATGATATTATGTACTGTAGATGATGATATATTTAAAGTTTTTGCAGCTTTAAATTGAGGAATATTATTCTGAAATTGTTTGACAATCTTTAGACTCAGCTTTTCTCAGATTGGTGAACCTCGGCCCATCTATACTTCTGAGACACTCTGACTCTCCAAGATGCTCTTTTTATACCCAATCATGTTACTGACCTGTTGCTAATTAACTTAATTAGTTGCAAAATGTTCTTCCAGCATTTCCTTGTTAGTACCACTTACTTTCCCAGCTTTTTGTTCCCCTGTCCCAACTTTTTTGAGACTTTTTGCTGCCATCAATTTAAAAATGGCCTTATTTTTTTCTTAAAATGGTCCATTTCATCAGTTTAAATATTCATTATGTTCTCTACTTTCTATTGTGAATAACATACGGGTTTGTAAGAGTTGCAAATCATTGCATTCAACTTTTTAGAAATTGGTGCTGTAGAAATAGAAGCAAATCCCCCCCTTCCCCCCCAAAGCTGCGCAAAGCCTGGGGGCTTATTAAAAAAATTACTTGTATGGTTTCTTTAGATAATGTCATATGCCGATCAAAGGTATGAATTAAATGGTATATACAATAAAACAATACAATTAATTGTATCTATACAATGACACTTGCACACTATCTGCAAGTGTCATTTTAAAAAGGGGCGGCTGCAGCTGTGTAGTACAAAGCCGTTACAGGCTGTCATTTTGAGAGCTGGTAATTCCTGGTAACAGCAGCGGGGGAGGATAGGAGCTGTACAAAAGAGATGCATTTTAAAAACTTTGTTTATTTAGAATATATCTCTTATGTTCAAAATCCAAAGTGATTAATGAGGAAGTATAAGGAAGACCGTAGTATTGGAGGTACCAACCATAGTTATCGGTGATCTCATTCTCCGGGCAGGGCACACAGTGGTGACAGCATGGTTGTCCTCCTTTATGTTGAAGTTTCTGGTATCCGGGGAGGCAGCTCTCGGAGCACAGAGAACGTGGAGTCTGAAGACAAAATACAGTTTTTAAAATAATATATTACACTTTAGTTAGTGCTCTGTTGATTTTCTTGTAATATCGATTCCTAATATGTATCAACTTCTCCTATGTGTATGAATAACCTATTTAAATAGAGGAGTTAAACGTCCACACAACTGACCTGCTGGTTTCTTACACCTATAGAAGTCTCTACACTGTTTGCCTGAGCATTAGGTTTATGTGTTTGAAAAATTATAATCACACAAAAGGAAATTTGTAAAAAACTGTTAAAAAATAAATAATAATGCGTTGACAAGCTGAAAACAAAGAACAGCTTTGCCTGTGTCAGCAACAAGTATATGCTGCCAAAGCACCAAAAAAGGCCACAGTAAAGTAAAATAAAACAAAACCAAAACCAAAAAACAGAGAACCCTGAACTGGGGATGGGCAGGCAGCCTGTAGTTATAGGATTGTATACTTAATTTTGCTGCTGCCTGCTCTTTGTTTCTGTCCTTTGGACCTCCCACCTCCTTTTTTTGATGACTACCCATCCCCCGGCATTATGGTAGGTTGGGCAGGCTATGATCTTAGGTATTCCCCTGCATCTATGCCTCCAGTGTGGATACTTACACCATCCGGAAATATGGCAAAGAGGTATTAGCAGACCACAAACTTAAAGTGGTGAATGTTGGGCTACCTCTGGGATGGTGGCAGTAGATCCCTTAGATTTTCCCCCATATTAGGGATTAGGGAACCACCCCTCCCTTGAAGCATTGCACTAATGTACTCCTCACTGCCAGCACCACAAATTCTGACTTTCCTCAACCCAGCACCCCAACACTCCTCCTCACAACCAGTACCCCCAACCCTCATCCACACCCCCAGCACCATAACACTCCTCACCATTGCCAGCACCCCAGCACTCATCCTCAAAACCAGTACCCCCAACCCTCATCCACACCCCCAGCACCATAGCACTCCTCACCATTGCCAGCACCCCAACACTACTGCTCACCACCTGCACCCCAACCTTGCTTATCATATTCCTCCTGTGTCTTCTGCTGCCTTATGACATGCAACATACTGGTGGGGGGCAGGGATGGTCTTCTGTGCAAAGAAATGGTGTGTGATGTATGACCTTCCGGGCAGAATGATGATGGCTTCCACAGCAGCACTGCAAAGGTCTGTGGATAGCAACAAAAAAATTATGCCAACTCCTCATAGCCAGTTGGCAGAGATATGGGGGTATTGGTTGAAGAGAAGGAAAAGGGTACATGTGTGGCACTAGAAAGGCAAGTGGCCTCTCTGCAACCCTGAGGAGAAGGAGGAAAGAGACATATGACAGTATAGGAAGAGATATAGAAGGTGCACTGTTCTGACATTATATTGTCTACAGAAGACGATGCCGTGTCTACTTTAATAATAAAAAAGCTTACAATCTATACTATGAAACTGATGTCCCAGTCGCCAATTTGTATGAATTTGAGGACTTTATCTTAATTTTTTTAGATTAAATTTTCCTATAGCTTTTAATCTGTTGTGCTTCTTACTTCCACCGTTCAATTTAGGCCTACTACTGCTGGATAATAAATCAGGTGTCACTAAAACTATCCAAAAAAAAAGCTTTTTTTTAAGTTGTCATGAACCAGGTTGGGGTATTGCTGCTGTATTTAGACCAAGCAATAATGTAATGTAACAGACATTGTCTATGAAAATTCTTCTGTTTCATAACACCACATGCAGCTTACAGGCCTATCTCACACATTTATTTTAAAATCCAATCACATACAGAGGGGGCCCCCTTCCAGGGGAAGCCAGAGTAGTTTCATTTAAGGGTTACTAAAGGTTATAAAATTCCCAAAGGGTATTTCAACCCAAATTAAACACAAAGTAATCAAAAAGAAACCCGCATAGGGATATATACCTTGGGAATTAACTCACTACCAATTGTTAAAACATATAATAATCTTTATTGAACACTGTAATTAAAAACACACCATTAAAAACGCTGGTTAAATCTCAAACCTGCATGATATCAGTATATAATGTATATCAATATTTCATACTCAATGGCTAATATTGGTATTGTTCCTATATGGTCCCTGATGTCTACTTGGTAGACCTCCTCCCTGCTGTAAGGTATTATAACATATTTTGTTTGCATTGGTATATGTATGTTCCCTGTGACGGTGTCCAGGTCCCCGTGCTTTTCTTGACCTTTCCTTCTAAATCAATGTCCACTATTGATTTTAAAGAGCCTAAAGTTACCCTAACCCCGTCCTGAGACTTCAGTTGGGTTTGGATATAAATTTGCAATCTGCACACTTCACAATGGGTTCGAAGAATGGCTCTCGAACTGAAACCAGACACATTCACTCATCTCTCATAGTCAGTGACCCTTTAAAATACCCATTTGTCTTTCATAACTAAAAATACTAAATTAGATGTATTTTATACATTTATATACACTGCCTGGCCAAATAAAAGTCACACTTTGTAAAATTTAGTTGGACCGGCTTTAGCTTTGATTACGGCACACATTCATGGCATCATTGTGATAAGCTTATACAATGTCACAACATTTACTTTCATCCAGAGTTGCATTCATTTTTCCCCAAGATCTTGTAGTAATGATGGGAGAGTCAGAGCGCTGTGTAAAGTCTTCTGCAGCACATCCCAAAGATTCTAAATGGGGTTAAGGTCTGGACTCTGTGGTGGTCAATCCATGAATGAAAATTATGTCTCATGCTCCCTGAACCACTCTTTCACAATTTGAGCCCCATGAATCCTGGCGTTGTCATCTTGGAATATGCCCAATGTGCCATCGGGGAGGAAAAAAATCCATAATCCATATTCAGGTAGGCAGCTGACCTAATCTTTGGGCACAGAAGTCAGAGAGCGGTAAATGACAGATAGATCTCCCGCTTGTTGTGTTTAGTTTCTGAATGAAATCCGGATGTATCCGAATTTCGTTCTCAAACATTCGGATATTTTCAGATTCGTTATTTCTGTCATTCTGAACTTTGGATGCATCCGAATGTCCGAATTTACAGAAATTCTTACAGCTTTCAATTTGGAATGAAACAAATTGCACATGTCTAGACCCGACCAACTGAAGCAACCCCAGATCATAACACGTATCCAATGGAAGGTTCTTAACTATTTGCTTAGCTACATCCAGGTGGTGACTTTTTTTTACCAGGCAGTGTTTATATGTTTTTGGCCCATGTGAAAGATGAAGCCACACAAATTAGACTCAACATTCTTGTTTGCACTTCAGTATAAAAAAAATATGTTTTTAATAGAAAATTATATTTCTGGATACCTGAGAGAACTTTGGACTCCACTGAATTGCACTGTCATTAATTTGGAGTCTCAATCCTTTCCCGGAATTGTAAAAATATCCAACTGTAATCATTGATAAGGATGTATTAGGTGTAAATACGATGTTTAACAGATCAAACCTGGGTGAGACTTTTCCTTCATTAAACTGTATCTCCTCTCCTCCTTTAGTTGTGATGTGCACTCTCCTCAGATACCTGTTCATCTGAAAATAGGAATGGATAAAAATTCATATCTTCTCCTCTCCTCTGACCATTAGTTTTGGTGGTCTACACCATTTGGTGAGCTTATTCATTTCAGAAAGAGCACTTTGGTGGTGATTATCACTTCACCTGTGGCTTGCAGCACTTTTGAAATGTGCATGATTGGTGGCTGGATTGAACATACCGTGTTTCCCCGAAATAAGACCCAGTACTATTTTTTGTAATTGCTAAAATATAAGACCTACCCCGAAAATAAGACCTAGTTGTCAGGGTACTAGGGGGCTTACCCCTCCTCGGGGTGGCCATGTGCGGCGGGGGGCACGGGTTCCCCTTCCTGGCAGGACCCCTGGTACCAGGATTGTGGGTACGCATGCGCGACAAGTGCGCGGTGGACAGGCTGCGCGCGCAGGCACGGGGACATGCACGTAGTGCACCTGTTACTGGTATCAGGTGTGATCCTTGCTGGGGGAGGTTCCCAGCACACACCCTCTGCCCCTCTCTCGCCATTGGCTCCTGATGGAGAGGCTACCTGGTTGCCTCGGTAGCCGGGGAGTGGTCTCAATCCTCCACTGAGTATAAAAGCCCAGTCAGAGCCCTGGCTCATTGCTGAGTTATTCTATCCCAATGGTGTGATCTCCCAGCTCCCTGTGCCTTGAACCTGTCTTTATTCCTGAACCTCTGCTTGGACTCTTGATTACCGACCCTTTGGCTTACCCTTCCGTTACTAAAACTAGCTGCCTAGCTCGACCCGGATTGGACCTGACTATTCTTCTTGGATCTTCCCTGTGTACCACGACCTCGGACTTTGGCTTGCCGCCCCTGCCAAGGGGTTCCACTCACGGCCCAGCCGTACCCCCCTGACACTAGTTGTGGCCGGTGGTGGCTTAAGGGGGAACTTGAAGAGCCGCAGGAGAGGCGGGAGAGAATCAGCGGAGCCAGCATAAGCTGGAGGAAGTGAGGCAGCAGCGGAGGGAGCAGAGCCGCATAAGTGTTTATGGGCCACGGTTCTCAAACGAAAATTAATCAGAGGGGTGCCTTGTCAATCTACATTCCCTCCACTGGTCACAAAAGTGCACGTGTTACCTGTATTTTGGCAATTCGTCTGGATGGAAAGAAAGTCACACCTCTAATCATCACTAAAGGCAAGAAAGATAAACTTGAACGTGTTTCAGGCATTTATGTTCTTGAAACCGAAAAGCCTGGTTTTCAACAAGCCGTTATAAAGAAGCGGGTCGATTTAATGCTGCCTCTTATTTATTTTCTTTTATTTTCAATTAAAGATATTAACAGTCATGTGTACATTTTCTCATTTTCTTTGGCACAATAAGTCAGTTATAATCAGAATCAGTTAACTTGTTACGTTCACATAACATTACAATCAATGACATTTTATGAAATCAGCTTTGGTGAAGATAAGTCATATGGCAACCCATCCTTCGGAACGTTTAGCTGTGCAAATATAGCACTGGGGGTATATTTGAATGGAGATAGAAATGTATCTTTTTCCACCTGCGTGAAGGCTATATTAATATATGGTAGCCACCTGTCATAGAAGGAAGCTGTTTTCTTATCTGTCAGTAGCATTTCTGCGTCCAGTTTCTCTAAATGGAGTAAGTCAAGAAGATCTGTACGTAAGCCCTGAACCGTACGGGGATTGGGGGCCAGCCACTCTCTCAGTATGCCTCTCCTGGCAGCCAGCAAGGCAATGCTGATCCAGTGTCTTTGGTGTCTAGTAAAGTCTGCAGGGTTATCCCAGAAATTGAACAGGATAAAGAGAACTTCCATTGGAACCTGGCATCCCACTACCAATGTAATGAAGTCCACTACCTTGGCCCAGAATGTCAGTATCACTGGGCATTCCCATAAACAGTAGAAGAGAGAGGCGGCTTTTAGTTTGCATTTGGGGCAGTGGTCCAAGTAATCCCTGGCCAAGCCCTGTTTGCGCTTTATTTGGAAAGCACAGTATGCCCTATGCATAATTTTGTATTGCGTTTCTCTCCACTGCTCATTGACCATTGCTTTACAAGTAGTGAATTTTCGCACATTGGCTACCGCTGACCTGCCTTTAATGAATCCTACTTGGGCTGGGGATATTACGCGTGGTAAAAGCCTCGCCAATCTATCCGCTATGATTTTCGACATCAGCTTTGCGTCAACGTTTATCAGTGATATTGGCCTATAAGAGCCTGGAAGAGTCGGGTCCCTGTCTTTTTTGGGCAGTAATCTAATATATGATTCCGAGCCTGTCTGTAGATATTCTCCTCCCTTCCACATGTTATTAAAAACCCTGAGCAATATAGGGGACACATCCTCCTGGAGCATTTTATAGAATTCATTCGAGTACCCATCCGGGCCTGGAGATTTACCATTGGAGGAGGATTTCAGAGCCCTCTGGATTTCCTCTAAGGAAATGTCCTCATTGAGATGAGACATTTCTTCACTGTGGATTTTGGGCATCGGTACCGACTTAAAAAAGAGATCGCCTATGTCCTTATTCACGTGTGTCGCCGAGTACAATTGACTATAAAAATTTTCGAATATTTGGTTAATGTGTTTCGGGTCTGAGGTGGTATTCCCCCCTTCTGTCCGTATAGATTTTATGTGTAACCCTGAAGTGCGTTGTCTGACCAAGTTTGCCATCATTTTTCCAGATTTATTTCCAAATTTGTGAAATTTTAATTTAGTGTGCATATGATAGTATAGGTTTTGTTGTGTGTTGCACCATTCAAAGTCCAGCTTTGCTTTGGGACACACTTCCCTATGTTCTGCAGATCCAGTTAATGCATATTGTATCTGAGCTAGGCGAAGGGACGAACTAGCCTTAAGAAATTGGGCTCTGGCTTTCCTTTTTCTGGCAGCAATGTACGCCATTATTTTCCCCCGCATTACCACCTTTGCTGTTTCCCAATATAGATTAGGATTGTCTTTGTGGGCATGATTAAAAGACTCGTACTCTCGCCAAGCCTCCTACAGCATAGTTTTAAATGACGTATGCGCATATAGATGAGAGGGGAAGCGCCATAAAAAAAAATGGCCCCTTGGAGGGGAAGATTGTAACTGGATTAGGATTGGTGCGTGATCCGATATAGCTATAGGAAATAATGTTGCGTCAGTGAATAGGGAGTCCACCGTCTCCGTTGCCAGGAAGTAGTCCAGCCTGGCAAAGGAGGCATGAACTGAAGAGTAATGGGTGTACTCATGTTCCAGGGGATTCCTAACCCTCCAGACATCCACGAGTGTGAGGAGGGAGACCTTCAGAACAATAACGGAGTTAAATTCGCCCCCTATAAGTTTATTTCGGTTATCGTCATGAAGTATCCATGAGGTGATCTCCTGGAAGTAGGTGGCTGTCGGTGCATTCGGAAAATATACATTATATAGTGATAATTTTTTGTTGTGGATCCTAATTTTAACTCTCAGTTTATGCCCTTCTTGGTCTGCATCTACCAGTTCTATTTTTGTTCAAACTTCTATCAGTTTGAACAGTATAGCTACCCCAGCTCTTCTTCCCACTGCTGGGGAACTGATAATTTCTCCCACCCACATTTTCTGTAATCTACCTATAACCTCCTGGGATAAATGGGTTTCCTGCAGCAACACTATATCCGCCTTCATCTTTTTGAGATGGCGAAGGACCATCATGCGTTTTGCTGGAGATCGCAAGCCATTAATATTCCAGGAGATCACTCTCATATTAGGTTGCAGACCACCTGGAAAGAAGCATAGGAAAACTTATACAAAATTAACATCATAGTACTTGGCAAAATGAATAAAAGATCATAGTTACTAGGTAAAATGACTTTCGCCCTCCCTGGTAATGTTGGCAAGGAAGACCTATGTGCCATATAGACTGTAGAAACAAGTATGTAATAAACTCTCTTGCTAACCGATATCCTAGAGAAACAATGAGACATAAGTGCGAAGACCCTGACTGTGTGAGTTAGCGGTTGTCGGTCAACAGGACCATAACCCTGAGATTCAGAAAAACGAAACATATCAAAACAAGCAACAACAAAAAAAAAAGTAAAACATTAGAACAATAGTACACATTTCGTGACTTCACTTTTTTCCCTCTATAGCCCTACAGAGTGAGCCAGTGTGCTTCCGCTAAGCTGTGGGCATGAACCCAGGGATTTCTTGTAGTAGTTTGAAAATTACCCCTGGTCCCATTCCTGGCGAGGATATATTCAATATCAGATGACCAATGTTTATAACATAACTGTACTTGTCTTGGAGTACCATCTGTATCATCTAGAGAACAACGATTTATATGTCCCCTTGCAGTTAACACAGACAGTCACTAGATGTTGAAGTTGCAATTACCTAACACAGGGAATAAGGCAGTTTGTTCCTGTCGAATATGGGAGATGGGGGCGAAGAGGACTGAACAGTTCAGTAGTATCTGTCAGGCCTAGCCCCACGGAGGGGCAAAAACAGGGTGCTGTTAGCTGGGCCACCTCCTTCATCCATATGCTCCCTCCAGTATAGGTATATCCGACGTACCTTCGGTATGAAAATAGTAGATTGCGACCGTCCCGGTTCAGGGTGAGTCGGTGGGCGTCATTGGCAATCGCACTGCAGATTTCCTTGCCGGGGTGGTGGTGCGTTGGGGAAGAGGAGAGCGTCCGTGCGACTTGGATACATCAGGGGATCCCAACTTCTCCGCGTATGAGATTGCAGCCTCGGAGTCCTGGAATGCAAGGGGAGATCCGTCCTCCCATTGAAAGCGAAGAGTAGCCAGGTAGGCCAGAGTGAATCTGATCCTTTTTTGATATAGGATAGAACATACTCTACTGAACGCTTTGCGTTTCCTGGTGACCTCCGCCGAGTAGTCCGCAAAGATGAGCAGACGATGTCCATCCAGATGAACTTCTTTTTTGGCGCGAAATGCTTGCATGACCGCCAGGCGATCTGTATAATCCAGGTATCGGGCGATTATAGGGCGCGGACCCTTCCTCTCGGGGTTAGGAGGCCCCACTTGATGCGCACGTTCCACCTTACACACCGGGTCAAGGCCCAGGAGATCCGGTATATTGTGTGCGCAAATAGATGCCAGCATCGACGGTCGGTAGGACTCCGGTAAGCCTACAATCCTTATGTTGTTCCGACGAGAGCGATTCTCGAGGTCGTCCACCTTGTCTAGTAGAAATTGCACTTGTTTAGTGTTGGATTGCAGGTGGGAAGTCGAGGAATCAGCTCCTTCCTCCAGGGCTGCTATCCGGGATTCCGCTGGTGTAGTAGATCCTGTCGCAGGGATTGTATGCCCTTGCCCACCACCTTGTTGACGGCGTCTTGTATGGTAGGACGAAGCAACTTGGCTACTTCCGCAGCTATCAGGCTATGATCGGATAGAGCTGATACGTCGTCTTCCGACGAGGCGCTGATATCCCTCAAGTCTGGAGTGGCGGCCATCTTGGGCTGTGTCTGTGGTCGCTTGCCCCGGACAGGAGTGCCTTTGCCGCGTAGACCAGTTCCGCATTTGGCGAGGAATTTGTCCATACTCCTGAGAGTGCAGTCACTATGACGGGAAGCAGAACGGTTCGTTTGCGATGTTGGGGTAAGATTTTATATTGAGGTTAGCCCTGGCTGTGCGGGAGCTCCTCACTCTGCGACCACTACATCAGGCACCGGAACCGGAAGTCGCTGCCTTTTATTTTGCGAGGTGCTCAAAGAAGTCTGCTAGTCTGGGATTCACCCAGCGCTCACCGCGCTAAAGACATAAAGAACTTCCTTGCAGAGAGAAGAATAGATCAAATAATGATTCCTGCAGGAATGACTGCCTATCTCCAGACTCTTGATATAGCAATAAACAAGCCATTCAAGGACCATTTGCACATGGAAATCAATGATTTAATTGAAAATAGAATGGAGAGAAATCAGCGTGGAAACTTTGTGAAGCCTGGCCTGCAAGAGGTCATGACTTGGGTGAAGAATTCATGGGATAAAATCTCAGACATCTGTGTTGCCAATGCACTGCGAGCAGGCTACTTGGACAATAAGTGTTCATTTAAGGAGAGCTCTATTGCTAGACATGAAAGATTGAGGTCAATGGTTCCAAAGGAAATGGAGTCACAGGAAATGCATGCCAGAATTCAGGATTTGGAGAGTTATGACAATGTTCCAGAAGAAGATGACATGACTGTACGTGTGGATTGTTGTTCAAAAAAAGACCTACACTGAAAATAAGACCTAGTGTGTATTTTTGAACCAAACAAAATATAAGACAGTGTCTTATTTTTGGGGAAACTCGATATATGCGCACCTTGAACTTGGACGGAACTTTTTATCATGTATTACCTATAGGTTTGATTGTGTGCAGTGAATATTTTTTTTTTAAGGAAATGTTTTGCATTATTTTTTTTATTAGATTAATTTATTGCACTCATTTGCATATTCTGATATATTATTAGCAGTTTGTTGATTCATGTATATTAATTATTGTTTTAAAATATTTATTTCAGCTCTAGTTTATTTATATGTAGGAGTGACCCAAACCCAAGCCTTTTGCAGTTCATCGAACAGACGACCAAATTACAAATGTGCCTAGTTCGCCCGTCCACAGAACCTCTGGCTTCTGTAGCTGGAAGTCATTCATTTAGTGGCAGTGTTACCACCAGAAGGGATGGATATCTTGAGGCCCCCTTTTTTAAAAGGGGTTTCCAGATTCCGATAAATCCCTGCTCTACACACCCCCACATCTTTTTTGCCAGGGATGTAGGGATGAGGCCCTTCTCCACATCAACATGGGTACATGGATAAGGGACAGCAACATGGGACGAGTGAAGTATATCTGGTCTGGAGTAATTAACATTGGATGAGAGGGGAATGTATTGCCACTAAATACCAGAGTACAAACTATATTACCAAAAGTATTGGGACGCCTTTACACGCACATGAACGATAATGGCATCCCAGTCTTAGTACGTAGGGTTCAATATTGAGTTGGCCCGCACTTTGCAGCTATAACATCTTCAACTCTTCTGGGAAGGTGTCCACAAGGTTTAGGAGTGTGTCTATGGGAATGTTTGACCATTCTTCCAGGAAGCGCATTTATGAGGTCAGGTACTGATGTTGGACGAGAAGGCCGGGCTCGCAGTCTCTGCTCTAATTCATCTCAAAGGTGTTTGAGTGTTGAGGTCAGGACTCTGTGCAGGCCAGTTAAGTTCCTCCCCCCCAAACTCCCTCATCCATGCCTTTATGGACCTTGCTTTGTGCACTAGTGCGCAGTCATGTTGGAACAGGAAGGGGCCATCCCCAAACTGTTCCTACAAAGTTGGGAGCATGAAATTGTCCAAAATGTCCTGGTATGCTGATGCCTTAAGCATTCCCTTCACTGGAATTAAAAGACCAAGCCCAACCCCTGAAAAACAACCCACACCATAATCACCCCTCCACTAAACTTTACACTTGGCACAATGCAGTCAGGCAAGTACCTTCACCTGGCAACCGACAAACCCAGACCCGCCCATCGGATTGCCAGATAGAGAAGCGTGATTTGTCACTCCAGAGAACACGTCTCAACTTCTCTAAAGTCCAGTGGTTGCACTTGGTGATGTAAGGCTTGGATGCAGCTGCTCAGCCATGGAAACCCATTCCATGAAGCTCTCTACGCACTGTTGTTGTTCCAATCTGGAAGCCACACGAAGTTTGGAGGTCTGTAGCTATTGACTCTGCAGACAGTTGGCGACTTCTGCGCACTGTGCGCTTCAGCATGCGCTGATCCCGCTCTGTCATTTTACATGGCCTACCACTTCGTGGATGAGTTGCTGTTGTTCCCAGTTGCTTCCACTTTGTTATAATACCAGTAACAGGAATATTTAGTAGCAAGGAAATGTCACGGATGGACTTATTGCACCGGTGGAAATCTATCACGGTACCACGCTGGAATCCACTGAGCCATGGAGGTGATTGGAACACCTGAATCCAATGATTTGGAGGAGTGTCCCAATACTTTTGGCAATATAGTGTGTGTGTATATATATAGTAACAAGGACACTCCACTGTAGTCCAGGTAAGTCAAATCAAATGCAGTTTATTTAGGGCAAACAGAAATATATCTTGCATCAGCAGCAACATAAGACAGTTCCCTTTATATGGCTCAGTAGATTCGCTTATGAGCCCTCACTCTGCTCTCTCAGCAGTGTGTCGTAGCGGAAATATATATATGCATATATATATTTCTCTAACCTTCTTTTTTTAGTTAAACTTAATGGCTGAGCCTTTTTCAACCTATCTATGCCACTTCACAGGAGGTTCTTGGACCTGAAATGTAGGAGCACAAGGTTATTATAATTTGACATCCTGTCCTTTTTTGACCAAACATATTCCTTGTACCTGCCACAGCTGCAAATGTTGGGTTCCAGTCTGAATGCCCTTCTCCTTCCTGTGTAAATATACATCATGTAGAGCGTATGCCAGTGCAAAAACTGCAGAGTACACACTGAAAGTGTAGCGAAAATTTTCCACATCATAACGAGAGGGATCCACAGAACGGAAACTATAAGACTCTCTGCATGCTACATAATAAGACTCTTTCTCAATAGATTCAGGCACACAAGAGAATTCATCTCTCCAAGCATCGAGAATCATGGGGTTATCAGGATATTTCTCAGGGTTGATATCAAGTAGATAATCCTTCAGTCCCGGAATATTCCCTCTGTGTAAATCGACCAGCAGAGAACCATTAAGAACAATAACAGACTCGTGGTTATTATATACCTGGAAAGCTCCAAACAATACAAAGATCTTCCTTGAGGCTGAAATGTCGCTGATGGCATAGATTAGATCGCCAGCCTTTGCATTACCATACAGTATTACAATGCTGCAGGTTGATATTGAAAGGCTACGATAAGCTTTTTCACATTTCTTACTCTCATAATGGTCAGGTAGAGTGACAGCAAACTCAACACAAATCTTGTTTTGTATCAGAAGAGTTTTCAGCTCTGTATTTACCTTCTGACTGTCCTCATCATCTGAAGACACAATGCCCACCCAATTCCAGCCAAAATGCTTCAGTAAGAGGATGATGGCTTTAAATTGATCCTTCACATCAGGGACTGTGCTAAAAAATGAGGGAAACTGGAACTTACTATCGAAGCTTGGATTCATTGCGCCATAGCTGATCTGTAGTAACAAAAACATTAAATATAATTCAAAGGCATCAAAGCATATTTCTGGGCAAAATGACTCCTCTTGGACTAGACAGAGACAGTTGCTGATTCTTGGTAACTGTCCACTCAGGAACCATCATTGTCACCTGGTGGTGTAGAGAGTTCTCACCCTGTGTAAGCTCTGACTAGATTGACTTGATTACACAGGGTTTAATTTTTTCATACCCAGAGACAGGGGAGAAAAAGGTAGATGAGTATGTAACAATAGGGTTGGGGCAAATTATTTGGACCTGTTGCTTTGCCCTGTGTGGGAAAAGTATGGGTTTGTGTTAATGTTTAACTAATATAAATGAAAAATCACAGTGTAAGCTTTTAGAATATTCAGTCCATTTTCTAGACTCTTTATGTGATTTAAAATCACAAAATAAAATTCACATTACCTGAGGATACAGATAGACCCCCGTCAGTGCTGCTGATGCCAAAGATGAGGAAGTGGTCCTTTGACCTATGAACCCAAACACTTTACTCTTCTGATGACAATCATAGTTTGGAATCGGATCCCCTGACCCGGATAAGACATCCAGAACACTCTGTACAGCTGCATGTTCCCAATTACACGTATCATAAACCTGGAATCCCAACGTGATGTTCGGCAGCAGGTCTGTTCTGTTGTTAATTTCCTCTATAGCAAATATGAAGACCAGAAGATGTCTCAGATACCTGTGAGGATTTCTGAAGAGAGAAAATGAATCTTGTTTTGTATGCAACAAAAATGTCTATAATAAACTATAAATAAAAGTATTTAAGCAAATAATATACAGGCAGCTTATGATTCCTAACACAAAAATGAAAATGGAAGCAAAACATGAGCCACAAGCCAAGAGATCAACTCTTTCCTAGTTGCATCTCATCAAGAAATGATGTGAGCAAGATAAAGAGTACAACAAAAGAATATTTGTGGCTGCAAAACAGTAAAGGAAAGTACAGTATTTTTCGCTCCATAAGACACACCTGACCATAAGACGCACCTGACCATAAGACGCACCTTGGGAGGGTAGCGTACTGTGTAATTCCTGACAGCTGAGACAGGTGGCGCTGTGATTACAGCACCCTGGTCTCAGTGATCACACAGAGCAGACAAAGAACGGACGTTCTTCGTCTGCTCTACGAGCTCTATGGTGAGCTCCTATGCCGTGGTCACGGGTCCCCCAGAGGAGCGGGGGACCCCGAAAACCACAGCAGGGGGCCGGACAGGATCACAGATGCTCCTTTCATACAAGTGATCTAATCATATCACTGGTATGAAAACGAGCGGCGGCTCCACACCATACATTTAGCTCTGCTTTGCCGGAGCAGGGCTAAATGTACGAAAAAACTACTCGCCCGGTGCCCGAAACTGCATTTCCCGGGTGTCGGGCGACAGGAATTCCACACCACTGGGTACACTGTCAGCCCTGCCGCCTCAGCTCTCACACAGATCTGTTCGGATAGGGGTTATAAATTAACCTAATTATTTTTAGTGTTTTTTTGGTCATTTTAGTTCTGATGCTCTCTTACTGCTCTTAGCGACTCTCTCTTCTCCACAACATAAGGTCACATGACCGTGCCTGTAATGCAACCCCCAATAGCCCAAAAAAAAAATCTGATTGGCCAGAGAACAGTCGCATGTCAAAATTTGTTTCCATTTAAATTAAATTCATACAGATGCGAATTTTCGTTAAACCTCCATTCGGATTCATTCACATCTGGACGCGTTCGAATTATGAAATTCAGATGCATCTGAATGTCTGAATTCAACAAAATTCTTACGAATAGCCATTTGGAACGAAACAAAATGTTCATGTCTACAGCCGAGTGATACACAAATAAGATACATTTGTGTTAATGGTTAAGGTACCTGAATGTATTGTTTAAGGTTTAACTCCTGAGTTTAGTGTCATTTTACGCCGACAGCAACAATTACTGGGGAATCTCAAAGAAATCTTGAGGCACGAGTCTTGCATGCCAGAATCTAGCAATGCCCCTACTTGTTAGACAACTTACCATTTTTAAAGAATGTCTTTATATAAAGCTCTTGCTGTACTGATAGCATCCACAAGCCAAAAACATTCAGCATAATGCATCTGTTTTAAGCATCCAGGCCTAATGAAATTCATAAACCAATCTTATCTAGGGAAAGAAAGTTAGACTATGATCT
>NW_017307797.1:38824-47532 GCF_000935625.1 Nanorana parkeri
GTGCACACAAAAGTACAAACACACATGTGTGTATGTATATATATATATATATATTTATTACATTCATACATACATACATACATACACAGACCTGAGGCATCCCAGATTCCCATTTCTTCAACTGTCCCTTACCTCTTCCAGCAGGAGTGCAGTAATGAAGCAAGGAGCCTGGCAGGTGGTCATGTGACCACCCACCCGGCTTCCTGAATGGATGGGAAGCCGCAGCCACGCTTCCTCGCAGCTTGCCAGGCACAGATGACTGTGGCTGTATGTGAGGAATGTAAGTGGCATGTGCTGCTGCACTCTACTTTGATGAGCCGGTCACAGAGAGATCTTTGTGATCTCCCCACTGGCTCAAATCACAGCGCCCATTGTTGCGGTTTCGGTGTTGAGCTCGGGGTAATTCCAGGCACACCCGGCACATCCTGCAGTGGTACTGTTACTGATGCTAGAAAAAGTACCACTGCTAAATGGCAGATCCCCAATGTTTCTCAATAAAACAAGGGATCGGTCCAGTCATATGGTGAGGGTATCATTACCACCTCTAAATGACAAATCCCTGCTGGCTTCTGTTAGTAAACAATGGGCCCAGGGATCCTGGGTGATGTTCTAAACCAAATAGGGCCATGACCACTTTTGGTCAATGACATCACCCCAGATTTCCACCGCTGTGTTTACATTCCAACAACACCGGAGATCTACCATCTGCCATACCATGGAAGTAGTGACAGGTGGAGATCATTGGGTGGTCATGTCGGTGGGTCAACATCCTTGGGTGCTGCTTTTCGTGATGTGGAGGTACAAGTGAATGAGTAACAAGGGGTACCATGTACCTCTTACACAGGACCTCCAATGGTGTCACCCGGGTGCAGGCCGCACCCCCCTTGTGACGCCACTGCCCAGTCACCTTGGGAAGCGGATCTGTGGGCGGCCCCTTATTCTAAAGGGGCTTCCAGATTTTAATAAATCCCCCTCCACAGACCCCCACATCGTTTTTGGGGGACAGGATGTGGAGATGAGTCCCTTATCCCCATCAACATGGGAATAAGGTGCTTTGTTGCCCGCTCCTGCAAGCTATCCTCCCAATGTTGAGGTGAATGTGACTAAAGCTGGCAATACACCAGTCATCTCCCCCAATCTATTCTGTTTAGCATGAATGGGGAAATCCCACCCTCTGGGCTATTGTAATCTGACAGCCGGCGCATTGAGTGGCTGCAGTCACTGTTTGGCCAAAGATATTTGGACTGGCTTCTTCACCGATAGTTAGATTAAAAAATCGAAGGAAAAAAGGAGGGGCGTGTGGCCAGCTTTAGTATCAGTCTCTTGCAGTCTCGGTACAACAGAGCTCCGACTCAGGGAAGAAATAACAGCACAACGGGTCTATAAGGTGTGCTTCAGTGCTCGTGTGCTAGCAAGGAACATGCTGAAAGGTAGAGGGTAGAAGGAAAGACAGAGGAGCTCATCATTCAATGTTGAGTCACAGGTTGGAAGAGGGACAAGACCTATAAGTCTTACTTAACTGCAACAGAGAGAAATCAGGTCTCCTGGCCTTCCAGACAGAGCTTTTAGAAAAGCTGTATAAACCACAGGACAGGATGGACAAAAAAACAAATTATCCGTGAGGTAAAAAAGCTATCTCATCTGAGTATTTAGCCATTTGCTTGGAGCTCAGCTTCAGTTACATCAGGACAAGGTCGCTTCAATAACTTGTTTTGTTCCCATCTTTTACAACTGAGGACTGCACATGGATGTGTCATGTGGGAGGAGCTGGGACTTTCCATAAAACCAAATTACTTACTGTATACATGAGTCCGTTAACTGACTTTTTGAGCAAAAGGAAGGTGATGAACTAATGCTTCCAGACGATGATATTTCTAAGATTCCTCCAACAATCATATCACCTTCTCTAGTATGGTAATCGGGTCTGTCATAGATCATCTCCAAATGACATGCCGGTGTCCTCACATCATCTGCCTCATTAACTTTCATGGCCAGCAGAACACACATAAGCAAAACACAGTTTGATATTTTCTTGTACATTTTGATCTGTAAATCAGGAGAAAAATAGAGAAACCTAAAAACTTAAGGGAATGTTTTGTAACTTTGGCATCAATATATTTTAAATGTATGTCCATAATCTTAGCTCTATGTGTAAAAGTTTTAAAGACCTTATTTTTGTGCATACTTTGTGAATATACAGTATATGCATACATTGTTCAGTGCATACTCAGGATCTACTTCACAGCATTACACTATGACTGTACTTTACTTCTCCTTCTCACAATAGGAGTAAGCCAACCCCCTGAAAGCAATGCCCTCCCTGTGTGGCCAATAAACCAGCCAAAGTCGAGCAAACTGGCCTGGCATTGCTTTGCTTGGACGTTCGCTGAAGCAAACCTAAAAACTCAAGGGAATGTTTTGTAACTTTTGCATCAATTTATTTCAAATGTATGTACATAATCTGCGCTCTATGTGTAAAAGTTTTTAAGACCTTATTTTTGTGCATACTTTGGGAATATACAGTATATGCATACATTGTTCAGTGCATACTCAGGACCTACTTCACAACATTACACAATGACTGTACTTTACTGCTCCTTCTCACAATAGGAGTAAGCCAACCCCCAGTCGAAAAGATCCCAGAGCCGCCTGTGTTCTAGCAACCAATGATACTGTGCAACCACCATAACGTCATAGTTTGCTAGAATGCATGTCTGGGCCACACAGAATCATTGTTTACTAAGTTGCTGGTTGCCCCACAATTATGGTGCAGCTACCTGTATCCTAGCAACCAATGATGCTGTGCAGCTCACTACTGGTCAGCCAATGGTGGTGTGCAGGCCACACAGCGTCACTGGATGCGAGGACACAGATAGAGGTTTGGTGGGTTAGCTGGTCAAATCTTCCTTTCGGCAAACTGCAAACCAACTCATGGTTGACCCAAATTCAGAGTTACAAACAAACTGATTTTCCACCATGACAGAAACTCATTCTCAGCTGATGGTTATTAATAGGAGATGTTATCAGTATGAGGACGGTGGGGGATGGTGAAATGACTGAGATGTACAAAAAACATATGACTGCAGCAACGATTCCATGGAACATTACTAATTATTGAATGGTAATGACTTGTATTGTTTGTAATGCCGCACTTTCTTTTATGTACTGTGTAAATTATTTTGTTCATGGTGAACTTATCCTAATCTATCTATCTATCTATCTATCTATCTATCTATCTATCTATCTATCTATCTATCTATCAAAACTATATGGCCAGGTACTGATGTCTGATGAAGAACACTAACATTCAACATCTTGTCCTGCACTGTCACCCACAGTTAGTATAGAAGGGTACGCGGTCAGAAGTGTTAGTTGCATAAATTCGCAGATCTGCATGGAAGCCATAATCCCTTATTAAGGCCCCTCTGTATTGTGTGGTCCCTAACTGTAATCTAACAGAGCTCCCATCATGTGACATATTTGTATATGTATCTAGAACATTTGTGAGGTCATGTGCTGATGCTGTGTGAGAAGACTTCTCTCATAATTGGCATTCCAGTTCATCTCAAAGGTTTTCATTCAGGTTGAGTGCAGAACATTTGAGTTCCTCCACACCAAACTCATCACACCATGTCTTTACAATGCTGGTTTTGTACACGGGGGAGAGTCATGCTGGAACAGAAAAGGGTCTTCCCCAAACTGATACTGTAAATAGCCAAATACAGAGCTGTGTCTTTTATTACAACACTGACAGGGTTATTCACAAATGGGTGAAGAGTTTGGAGAAGGCCGGAGAAGTGAACCATCTAGTACAGTGGTCGACAACCCCCGGGCCGCGGGACCGGTACCGGTCCGTGGATCAAATGGTACCGGGCCGCCCAAGGAACATTAAATTATTTCCATTTTATTTACTGTGGTGTATTTCTCTCGGGTTTGTCTGACTTTCCAGGACGAGAGGTTAACCGGGAGCTGAGAGACGTCACCTAAAGCCGCACCAATACCGTGCAAGCGCAAAATATCGTGATATCGGGCGGTTTTAGGTGACGTCTGGAGCTGAGCGGCTGCAAGCGGCAGTGGCGTTGTAGCTTTGGTAAAGAGAATGTGTGTATTGCTCTTCTCTCTGTTCACCAGTACTTTCTCATGTTTAACAGTGCTTGGTGTACGTGTATATTGTGTTTGCTCAAATTTAACCCACAAATTAGCAAAAATGAGTACGAAACAGACGTCGTTAGAAAGTTTCCTTGGGAAAAAGAAAAGGCCCAGTGAAGAGACAGAAGAAGGGCCTTCAACATCAAAGAAACATGTAACTTTTAACAGACAATACCATGAGTGCTACTTGAAATATGGATTTCTTCGCCACTGGAACGCCAATTTTACCGCGGCCCAGCGGGCCGTTGTAAAATTATCAAACGTTGACCGGTCCGCGGCGATAAAAAGGTTGGGGAGCACTGATCTAGGACAACATAGCTGATTTGGAAAGTGAGCTGAACTGGAGAATTTTTCCAAATCAGCTATGTTGTCCTAGATTGTTCACTTCTCCGGCCTTCTCAAAACTCTTCACCCTTTTGTGAATATCTATACAAATGTATATCAGAACAGATCGAGGAGTTGAATAGGATCGGTGTCGGGAGCTCAAGAGCAACGTTTTAGCAAACAGACCAACAGACAGGTCGGTATAAACTGCTCTCTTCACAGGTACTTCATATCATTTTGTAAACCCCTTCACAGGGTTAATATAAGTCGAGTCAAAGTGAAAATGTAGATTGTCCTGGCAGGAAAAAAACAGGTTCACCTAAAAGTCCCTCCTCCTTGCTCATTATTAACCTTCCATTCACCCGTCAACTGCCCCATCCATCCATGGAAAATATTCAGAGGCTTGACCTAGATCAGAGCTAATTAACCAAACCATGCCGTGATATACAAAATAACGTAATTCTGCGATCATCTAATAGAGAAGAGCTGCAGGCTTAATTAACACTTGGAATCATTTCTTTAAGATCTTGTACTGCCATAGACTCTGGAATAGGGATGATGGAACTTGTACTACCACACACACTGGATGGGATCTGTAGGATAGATTAATAGATAGATAGATAAATAGGGACACCCCTCCAAGCAATTTGATTGTTTCCAGTAATTAGTATTGTTAATATTACCGCATACAAAGACATTTTAGATAATTGTATACTTACAATCTTTTGGTATCAGTTTGGTGAAGGCCTATTTCTGTTCCACCATGACTGCCCCCGGTGTACAAATCCAGTTCCATAAAGACATGGTGTGACCAGCTTGGTGTGGAGGAACTTGAGAGTCCTTCACAGAGCCCTGACCTCAACTCTAATGGACACCTTTGGCATGAATTGGAACGCCCATTGTGAGCCAGGTCTTCTCATCCAACATCAGTACCTGGCCTCATGAATGTTCTAGATGAGTAGATAAATATGTCACATGATGTGAGCTCTGTTAGATGACAGTTAGGGACCACACAATACAGAGGGGCACTAATGAGGGATTGTGGCTTCCATGCAGATCTGAAAAATGTAAGCAACTAACACCTTTGTTTCTAATATATAGTGCTGGGTATTTCTTTAATTTGCATGTATACCTTGCCCCGCTGACCGTGTACCCTTCTATATCAACTGTGGGTGACGGTGTTCACTTCTCCGGCCTTCTCAAAACTCTTCACCCTTTTGTGAATAACCCTGTCAGTGTTGTAATAAAAGGTGCAGCTGTGTATTTAGCTATTTACTCCGAGTTCTGATTAAAAAAAAATCTGTCAGTAAGATAATATGGAGGCTGAAAAGCTGACTTGTCTCTAAAGATACATACTGCAGGGCTGTCATCTTCATCCTTCACTATCTAGTAAGTCACTGACCTGGACCATGTATGCAGATCAGGAGCCCAGATTTACCCGGCTTTCCAGTATTCATGCTTTGTGCTGGTTCAGTGACTTAAAAACTATTCAAGTCAGACAGCCAGGCAAATAGCATGCTCAGATGTAGCTCAGCAATGACATCCATTTCTCTCTCTGTACATGTTTCCTTTAAGGCACTACAAATACCAGCCATGATCAGAACTGACAAACATCCCTATAACTCTCTGACCCTCCATGGCCGCAATGTCACAGAACAGTCCGCTCTCTTCCTAATCTCCGACTGTCAGTGACAATGACAACTTCAGCCAAACTAATCCAACATATTCAGCACCTTGTCTGTGAGCAGCCCTCCCTTCCTGTATTACAGTCCACAGCACAGGCAGACAGGGAAATGAAGTCTCTAAGTGTGTGACAGGTCCTCTTTATTCTATGACACATTGTATAACATTCATTCTCAGCCTCGTGTATTCACATCTACTATTCTCAGATGTCATCTCTCTGTGTCCTGTCCCCCCTCCCCCCCTGTGTTATCTCAGAGCTGAAGGGACTCCGTGTGTAATATGTCAGATGAAGGTGACTCCGTGTGTAATATGTCAGATGAAGGGGACTCCGTGTGTAATATGTCAGATGAAGGTGACTCCGTGTGTAATATGTCAGATGAAGGTGACTCCGTGTGTAATATGTCAGATGAAGGTGACTCTGTGTGTATTATGTAAGATGAAGATGACTCCGTGTGTAATATGTCAGATGAAGGTGACTCCGTGTGTAACATGTCAGATGAGACGACATGAAGTGATGAGCTGTGTGTATCTCTATCCTGCATCCCTCTCCCCTCCTACACACAGAATGAAGATGAATCTACTCACAGGTCTTTCTCCAGCAGGGTGTCCGGGGATCCCCGGCAATGGATGACACAGGATAGAATCTGCTCTCTTTATAAGGACAAGTTCTATGTACAGAGAGGTGAGGAGACCAAAAGAGGAATACGGGGCCGCAGATGTACGAGACACAATAATATCAAAGAAATCATTTTAATAAATACTAAAATCTGAGATCTTAATAAAGACAAAACCGTATTTAAGAATGATGATACAGTAATACAGCAAAGAAAAACACATCTGACAAGAAGATTAATTTTATAAAAAATATGTAGAGATAAAGATGAAAATTAACCAATAATGTGATTTTATCTCCCCATAAATAGAGATGAGAGAGTTAAAGGGTCATCATGTCTATGTACTAGGATCCCAGTGTGTACACTGTATGTATATACTAGTCCCACATCTACCTCAAATCTTTTTTTTTTCTTTCTCGGCCTTTTGGCTAAGATCAAGTGTAGTATCTGTTCTTATCAGTTGTTGGAGGGTAGAGGATGTTGCCACCCGATGGGAGAACATTCTAGTACCCTCTGACGTAATGGTGGGTGTCGGAGGACGGTTCGGTCCACTGCTAGTTGCGTCAGGCCCTGATGATCGGGTAGACCCTAGACAGTGGGAGGACCCCCGACGGCACTACCTCCTGATGTGAGCGGAGAACCACGGGGTCTGGCCCGAGGGTTCGGGGGCGGCAGAAGCCCGTGGTGTTGTGCCCCCTGGGGGTGGCATCCCAGGGGTGCGCAGAAAGTCACATGGGTATGGGACCCCACATGACTCACTGGCACATGGTCACACACCACCTTGCAATTTTCTGCACTTCGCCTCCAAGACAGGCCTTATGGCTAGTCCGGGGCAATATTTTTGCACTCCGGCCCCTAAGGCCTGTCAGAGTGGTGCACTGGCACTTTAGATTTATTTATGCACTAGATCCACGATTGGCACTTTTTTATTTTACTATTTGACCCAAAGATGCTGAAGGTGCAGGTTTCTTCGGGGCCTATTCCTGACACTGGGAGGAGATTCTGTGCCTCCTATGGGGTTCTCTGTCTCCTCCCACCCAGGACGGGGGTTTCTCTTCGGGAGATCCCCCTGCCTAGTACTGTGAGGGACCTGCTCCGGCAGGTCCCCGAAGGAAATGGGTCCACCGGCCTTCGGCTTGGTGGACCAACAGTCTCAACCCCTGTCAGGAGCCTTGCGCCCCGGGGGGGTCGAGAAAGTAGGTCCCTTCTTTGGAAGGACCTTGCACCCTTGTGCACGTTTTTGTGTGCTGTGATTTCACGGTTCACTTTTTTTGTTCACAGGGGGAAGTTTGTTTTGATGCACGTCCATGGGTTTTCGAAAAAAAATCAAATCTTTTTTGTTGCAAAATATTTATTGGATTTTCAAGGTAAAAGTAATTAGACATTTTACATGGTATTTGCCGGCCGCAGTTGGCCACATAAGTAACTCGGTAGATTCGATGGCGTGCCTATGCAAACACAATGCCATCACTTTCGTTTATGGTGAGGTAAAAGGAAAAGGAAAGTAAAGAAAGAAGAACAGGTTGTCCATCGGTCGGTCAGCTTTGATTATGGTTCAGATCCATTCCGCTGGTCCTCGGGTCTCAACCAGGGGTTACTAACCAAATTCCCCTCACTCTGTTGACCACATGACAGGCGTCTAAGGGTATACATATCCAGATCAGGGTGGTTATGTATGAGCCAGGGTTCCCAAACTTGTAGAAATCTGGTATGGGTATCAGTGAGAATCCCCGATAACCGCTCATTCAACAATATATTATCTAGTCTTTGCGTAAATTCCCGGTACGGGATAAATAGTTTTTTCCAATTTCCTGCTAGGGTTAATTTGGCAGCGAGGAATATGTAGTGTGCCTGGGCACCCTGTGATTTATTCAATCCGGGCACTGAAGTATGTAAAAGAGCCTGTGTTGGGTCTCTAGAGATTTTCTTAGCAAACAA